>NC_081405.1:572662251-572962251 GCF_030272615.1 Cryptomeria japonica
ATTTTACTAACATGTGTTTTTTGAGACTTTTCAAAACAAATGTCCGTTTTGGTTTTTATAACAAATATCTGTTTTAAATGGATATCCATTTTTGTAAACATGAAATCACAACAATGATATTAGGAAACAAATATCTATTATTTTAGCATAATTTTTTTTCTCTATTTTTCCATCGAGTTTGCTTTGGGATTTGGCTTGGACATGCCAATCCTAGAAAGTCAACACAAAAAATGTGTTTAGAAGTTTTCCTTGGTTTTCCTGATTTCATCCATGTCGTTGACGATTTTTTTTTAGCCAAAATTGATGAAACAAAAAGGTTTTTTTAAGGAAATTGCTAGCTTTCCACCAATATAATTTTTTTACTTATTTTGAATTTAATAAATAAAAATTATTGATTTTATACATACAATATGTCTAAAGTCCTCATTGATAGGCTGATTGAAAAACATCTATAACTTTAAAATGGTTAAACATTTTTCAAATTCAAATTTTTTTGCACATTCTATGCTTTATCTACTATAGGATAAATAAAATAAAATTGAATTTCATGAATTTTTGACCAAGTTATGGTCCACAAACATGCAAGGTTTTTTTTTAAAAATATTTTAATAAAAAAATCATAACTAATTATTTAGTTGCCAATTTTTTTTAAAAAAATGTGGCACATTTGGGCATGTGTCCTCTACTTATATTGAAAGTTTTAGAAAAATATATTATGTTTTGTTTGTACTTAGGTTTCACAAACATACACTTGCTTTTTATTTTTTCGCTGGAATTTTAGTATTGTTGCATTGAAATTTCAATTTTTCACCAAATAGATTTAGATTTTTCCAAAAGACAACTAGTACCTTAGGAATTGGAATCAATTTTCTATAAATTTTTTTGTTACGTATTTTTCAAATTATGTTAATAACCTATTCAATTTTTTATTTCAGGTCTGATTTTCTAAATTTTCTTTGCCACTCAAGGGCCTAATTTGGACCTCCATGATCCTGCACACATCCATCTATCAAATACGCGTTGAAATCAACCATATACATGCAAAAAAAGATCAAATACGTGACAACATTTTTTTTTTATAGAAGATATAGAAATGCAACAAAAACTGCTAGAAATGCAAAAACGAAAGAAAATCGTCGTAAATCTATCCTACAAATTTGAACACACCTAAAAACACAAGAAAAAATGTTAGAAACAAGGGACAAGAGTCCCAATTGGCATGTCGAAATGTTTAGGCTGAATTTGAACCCTACTTTCAAACCCTAACTAAGATCCAATCAAACCCTAGGTCTACAAACGCATTCAACAAAACTCAATGGAGATCTATAAATGCATGCAAATGATAATGAAATAAGAAAAATATACCTTCACATGCATAGGAGGCTTGTCTCGATTGTTCTCCTATCCTTCATGATCTTGCATTTGATGATGGGTGCTATCAAATTTGTATGCACTTGCACAAGAGATCAAGGAAGACTAGATATGGTTGGGATGATGTATTGTTGGAGTGATTTTGGCAAAATGTAAGTATGCTCCAACTATATGTGTTGGGTTATGAGAGGAGAAAACCTCTTTTATAGAGATCATCCTAAGAATGGAGGGTTTGGATTAAAAAGGTGAGATTATGAATGATCAAGATCTCATAGATGAAAGAATCAATAATATTTGAGGTTAGGTAAAGATGAAGGGAGGAGATTAATAGATGAGTTGAATTTGGAGAAAACACAAAGTGAATGAAGAGACGATTGACACTTGTCGCATGCCTATGAATTTAGATTATGATCCATGTGAACAAGTTGAAGGGCTAGAATTAAAGAGGAAAAATGCAATTGAATTAATTAAATAAATAAAAGTATTTATTTAATTAATAAAGGAAAAAGGTTATGATAAATTAAACAAATAAAGATATTTATCTGATTTAGGAAAGGAGGGATCTAAATAAATAATAAAAATTTATTTAAATTAAAAAATATGCTTAATGAATTAGTTAAATAAATAAAAATATTTATTTAATTAATAGATAAAATAATAAAAAACAAAAAATAAATATTTATTTAATTGGGTTAGGATAATTTTAAGTGTCTACATTTTGTCCCTTTTTGAGACAACACAATTTATTGCATTATTTTAAAGAATAAGATTTTAACTCATAAATGTCTCAGTTTGGAAGGTGGTATATGCCCCCTTGAGAGATTGGGTGAAGAAGCAGAAAAGGTTCAAAAAATCTCTTGATAGAAAGAGAGGATTAGGTAGACAAAGCAACAAAAGATACAGTTTAGTTTGGCAAAAAATGGGGTTATAAGAGGCCACAAGGGATCACAGAGACCATGAAAGGGTATCATGACCGACTTGGGTTACAATGCCTATATATAGGAGCTTTGGGGAAGGATCTCCTCATTTGCATCTAACACTTTTAGAGATCAAGACACGTAGAAGAGCTTAGAAAGGAGAGCAGAGTAGTTGCAGAGATGGTTGGTGTTACAGAGTGATTCCACAGGTTCAAGTGCATGCGATGATAACAATGGCCAGAGGAGTATAGTGAGTCGATAAATACATCTTCCTTTTGTCGATTTCATTCATTTGTTGTGTCATTAATAAGGGTCAAATTTAGGATAGCAAAAAATGCAACAAGATTAGGGTTTAGGAAAAAATGTGTGTATGGTCTTTTTTGACACATATATGGTGTGAAACCATGTATATGGTAAGTCTTAGCACGTATATGGTTCTTAACATGTCTATGGTTGTTAAAACTACATGTGTGGTATTTAGATGCGTATGTGGTTAGAAACCACATATATGGTAGGTAAAACAACTTATATGGCTTAAAGTGCATATATGCACCATGAAAGTGTGTCAATGGTCTAAAAACACGTATATGATAGATAAAAATGTGTATTTGGTCAATTGGGGGATAAAGATGTAAATGAAATAGACAGATGCAATTGAGAACAATAACTGTCTAATTGATAGAATCAGACAAGTGCTCAAATGTGATTAGTTGATTAAGTTATTGTTGATGCAGTGCTTGTTATGATTATAGGCTAATTTGTCACCATTAGAGACATGGGAGAGATTCCCAAGAACACAAACATTGAGACTTGAGGTGACTTATACAAAGCATATGGTCCTTGGCTCGATAGGGTTATGAAATGTGACATTTATGCCTGAGATCAGGGGAAACCTAGGGATGCTTTCTTCACAAGCTGAGAGATGGTACATTGAGAACAATTCCTTTTACTTATTGATGGGAGAGATGTCCATCACCTTGGAGGATGTATGGCAAAAACTATCGATTCTGATAGTAGGAGAGTTGGTGACATATGATAGGGATGGAGATGTAGATGCTTTGCGTCAAGCATTTGGAGATGATTACTTGGAGATCTAAGGGGGATATGTGAGTTGGGCTGAGATGGAGAGATTTGGTGAGGTACTTCACACATTTTTGGGTGGGATCATTAGGGGTTATATCTGTCCAAATAGGATGACTCACGGATTGTCTGTCAATTAGGGTTAGACTATGGAGATGATGATCACATGAGGTACTCGATTGGCATGGGGCCAATGTTTATTGACTCATCTATATCATGGTCTTCACCATTTTGTCTACATGGGTAGGTGCAACTTATCAGTTGGGGTGACATTACTACATGTTTGGGCCTATGAGCATATTGCAGTTTTGAGACCAATATGTATGAGGTTTTGTGGAGTGGGACAGCCTTATATATTTATGTACAACATGGTTACTTCCCAACCCAACTTGGAAAAGATGGAGTATTGGTGACATGTAATAGATGGTATTGATGCAGTGATTTGGAGGCCATACTTAGACTATGAGGATTGGGAGGACGATGACATAGAGCTACTATTTTGCTCCTAGACTTGATGTTTGATCAGGCACACACAATATATAATTAAGAACCATCTATCAAACAAATTTTTGAGATAGTTTGGCTGAGTGCAGGGTCAGCCATAAAGTACTGCAAAGTTTGCATGAACAGCTAGAGAGATGCCTCGATGGCGTCTGATATTATCATATGATGTGGTTTTTGCAGAGTTTTAAGCCTCGATTCTTGTATAGTCGGACATGATTTCAGATTTTGAGGCTTGATTTATAACACACCCCTTTTCACGAATGACAAATACAAAGGAGTTACACCCACATATAGATGAGGATATAGAGGGAGAGGGACACTAGTTGAGGAGGCAGAGATGGAGAAGAGGAGGATGTGGAGGTCAAGGTGGGGATGGAGGACAAGGGGGAGATGGAGATGGAGGAGGACTAGTACTTGTTGTAGCAACACCACTACCTCCTAGGGCTTTGAGCGAGAGAGGTGGATAACCCCAACTAGGTCTTTAGCCATATGTACATGCTTAGGGTAAGGGATAAGAAGGTTAGAGATAGGACATGCCCCAAGTACAGGCAGGAGGGGATGGATAGGGAATAGCCTTGTAGGTGTAATTTATGCTAGAGATGCACAAATTGGGACATTACAAGGTTTACTTATTGCCTGACAGATAGAGACAACCTCTTTGAGGCAACAAGTGTAGGATTTTATTGAGGAGAGGGACACGACCATTCAATGATATATTAAGGATGAGGAGAACATTTAGTAGGCCATGACAACACAACATGGAGATATGGTCCAGGGTGTGGATTTTTTCCTTAGCAGGATTAGATATTTCCCACTGGAGATAGCTATATGAGTTAGTAGTTCCTATAGGAAAGGATGGTATATTTTAGTAGATTTCTCATGGGAGGTCTTAGAGGTAGCAAACAAAGAGCATGGGTCTTATGGAGATACCACAAGTACCATCGAGAGCCTCAGGTTTAGTAGGAGGGGCACCACCCCCACCACTAGGTACAAGAGGGGCAAGACCTTCAGGTGTTCATATACTATCAAGAATGGTAGGTTATGAGGGCCGAAGTTCATCATATCTCCTTTCAATTCTCTGTATTAGTTCATATCATTTTGTATGATGTGTAGACACTTATTGGACATGATTTTGGGGCTTCTAATAGCCATTTGTGATATATGACATCATTATATTTTACACATTGTATATTGATTATACATGAGATGAATTGATTTCTTGGTGGCCCCTATATGCATGTACTCTTATGTGATGGAAATTTATGATTTTCATGGATGCATTTATGTTTTGTATGATTCTATGATGCGATGTTCTTATGATGCTATGATTTATGAGATGGTTATGCATTGATGGTACTTTGTGAGATAGTTAGAACTTTTGCGTTATGATCATAAAAAACTATGGATAAATGCATTTATGATGTTTCTATGATGTTTATGTGTGATTCTTATATATTATGTATGTATGAACCTATGATGCATGGTGTTATGTAATATATTATGATATCTATGATTATGGGCTAACCTATTGTGGATGCAAGATGAGATATTATATGTGATGTTTTATATGATACATGGACCTAACATGTGGTGATGCAAGATGATATCTAATTTAATGTATGACCCTAGTATTTTTGGTGTGTCATCATACTCAGTCGATTGATGCAGGACTACCAGGATAAGGGGAACAAATGATCGATTGACCATAGAAGAAAGGGGTGAAATATGGAGGATTGATGAGAGATGATGGATGATGGATGATGAGATTTTGTGTATATTTTAAAGTACTTTATCATCATTGAGTTTATTATGGCAAGTAGTTGCAACTATCTGGATATGAGTTAGACCTAGAAAATCCATATACCATTTCCATGGAGAGATGACACTTGCAAAAAAAAAGATGCCCTCGTTCACATTAGACTTATAGGTCCTCGGTGATCATAGACCACCATATCCTCAAACAAGCCATAATATTACTAGGGAACATACTGCAAGTAGAAATCATGTGAGCATGCCCCGTCCAGATCACTCTAGTCTATAGACATCCTTGAGTTGCTTAGTAAGCATGTCACAAAATATAAAATAAAAAAGAAAAGTAAAATCTAAATGAAATCCTCATGCTACAAATGTTTCTTGCCATAGTTTAGACTCAGTTTGATTTTGATAATATCTTAATAAAGGATAGAAAATGCTTAAACAAACTATATCATTAGTTGTGCTAAGTCTCGGTCTTGATCAAAAGATTGACTAGGTTGAAGTATAGTGTTGCATAGGCTCATCTGAAAGTCTCTTAATCCATGAAAATGGATGCTTTCTTGTGAAGAAAGATGAAAATATTACTGTGAATTGGTGATGCAAGTAAAATTTTATTGTAGATTGTGAGCATGAGAAGTGAGACATAAAAAGTAAATTTCCTTGTAACATGTGGTGCCAAAGATCCAATTCCATCACTAGGTTGAGGATATGCCCCCAATTAGGGGTAGGACCTGATTATTATGGGTGAAGGATGATGAAAAAAGGGTTTTTTTATTATGGAAGGTGACGACCTTGGTAGAACAATAACAAGTCATGATGAGGATAGAAGTTTTATTATGGAGTGAGAGTGTGAATGTGAAGAGGAAGGATGATGCGAAATCCTGAAGGAGAGAGGAGTGAAGTCTCTACTCATGGCATCGATTTCCCAGTTTTCACTATGGTACTTTCCCAAGGCACCACTGAAATGGTTTTCACTATTGGTCAAATTTATTTCTCTTTACTTTTTTTAATTACACACACATACACATATATACATACATATTTACATATATGTATATGTATACATATATATGTATATGTATATGCATATATACATATACATATACATATACATGTATATGTATGTATTTGTATATATATGTATATGTATATGTATATGTGTGTATATGTATATATACATAAATACATGTATGTGTATATACATATACATATACATATACATGTATATGTATATGTGGGTATATGCATATGCATGTATATGTATATATGTACATGTACATGTGTATGTATGTATATGTATATACATACATACACATGTACATGTACATGTATATGTATATGTATGTATATACATACACACACACATATATACATACACATGTATGTATATATATACATATATACATACATACATACATATATACACACACACATATATACACACACATATGTATATATACACATACATATGTATGTATGTATGTATGTATACACATACATATGTATACATCAAACACGGCAGAATGAGTGTACGTGGGTGAGTGGGAATATCTTATTCTAGGGTGTAACGACTAGAATGGAGGAAAATAGTAGGGTTTTTAAGGTGCGGTGGAACCACCAAGCTTATTCGCATCTATCTTCGGTATACGCATCTAAACCTCTCCTTTCTATCACTTTTTGACTCGCTACCTCTTGCTCCTGGATGGAGTTGCTCCAGAAACTAGACTTGATGGTGAGAAGAAAATGATTGATGGGATGCCATTGTTACGATGAGTCAAAAAGTGATAGAAAGGAGAGGTTTAGATGCGTATACCGGAGATAGATGCGAATAAGCTTGGTGGTTCCACCGCACCTTAAAAACCCTACTATTTTCCTCCATTCTAGCAGTTACACCCTAGAATAAGATATTCCCACTCACCCACGTACACTCATTCTACCGTGTTTGATGTATACATATGTATGTGTATACATACATACATACATATGTGTGTGTGAATATGTGTGTGTGTATATATGTATGTATGTATGTATATATGTATATATATACACACATGTGTATGTATATATATGTGTGTGTGTATGTATATACATACATATACATATACATGTACATGTACATGTGTATGTATGTATATACATATACATACATACATATATACACACACATATGTATATATACACATACATATGTATGTATGTATGTATGTATGTATGTATACACATACATATGTATACATATGTATACATATGTATGTGTACGTATGTACACATACATATGCATGTGTATGTATGTATGTATGTATGTATGTATACATGTGTACATACGTATGTGTACGTATGTACACATGTATACATATGTATGTGTATACATACATACATACATACATATGCATGTGTATATATACATATGTGTGTGTATATATGTGTGTGTGTATATATGTATGTATGTATGTATGTATATGTGTGTGTGTGTGTGTGTGTGTGTGTGTGTGTGTGTGTGTGTGTGTGTGTGTGTGTGTGTGTGTGTGTGTGTGTGTGTACATATACATATGTACATGTATGTATATGTACATATATATACATACACATATACATACATGTACATATGTATATGTACATACACACACACACATATATACATATATATGTATATGTATATGCACATATACATACACACACACATATATACATACATATGTATATGTATATATACATATATATGTATATGTATATGTATATGTATATATATGTATATGTATATGCACATATACATACACACACACACACAGACACATATATACATACATATGTATATGTATGTATATATATGTGTGTGTGTGTGTGTGTGTGTGTATGTATATGTGCATATACATATGTACATGTATGTATATGTGTATGTATATGTACATGTATGTATATGTGTATGTATATATATTTATATGTATATGTACACACACACACACATATACATACATATGTATGTATATATATACATACATATGTGTGTGTGTATGTATATGTACATATACATATGTACATGTATGCATATGTGTATGTATATATATGTATATGTGTATGTACATATACATACACACACACACACACATATATATACATACATGTGTATGTATATATAATATATGTGTGTGTGTGTGTATGTACATATACATATGTACATGTATGTATATGTGTATGTATATATACGTATATGTATATGTACATACACACACACATATATACATACATATGTATGTATATATATACATATATACATACATACATACATACACACACACATATATACACACACATATGTATATATACACATACATATGTATGTATGTATGTACATATGTATGTATACATACATACATACATACATACATACATATATGTATACATATGTATGTATACATACATACATACATACATACATACATACATATATACATACATACATATATACTTACATATATACATATACACACACACACATATATATATAGATATATACACATATATATACACATATGTGTGTGTATGTATATATGTATATATACATGTGTGTGTGTGTGTGTGTGTGTGTGTGTGTGTGTGTGTGCGCGCGTGTGTGTATTGTATTTTTTATTTATTTAATAGTCTCTTTAAAGAGCTAAGTGTGAAACTTGCAAAGATGCATATTATTGATAGGATCTTCAAGTGGCTCACCTTTGGGGATAGATAACTAATATGCTCCAAAACTGTAGATTGCAGTATCAATGTAAGGGCCTAGTCACTTGGGTTCAAATTTTCCCTTCTTCTCTTAGTTTTGCTGATTCTTGCCCGATTTTTTTTAGTACCAAATCACCTACTTTGAATGTGCACAACTTAACCTTGTGATTGAAGATACAACACATGCACTATTAATATGCTCAGAGGTGATTGAAAGCTTTGTGTTGATGTTCATATAATAATTCCAGATCCTGAAGCCATGAGACTTGATCTTCCTCATCACTAATAAGATTGCACAAGGAGAATCACAATGATGATAAATTTACCTCAATGGGTAAGATGGCGTCAATGTCATATATAAGTGAATATGGTGTGGCACTAGTGGGAGTGTGAACACTTGTGTGGTAAGTCCATAAGGTAAGATTAAGTTGTATATGCCAATCATGACCAAAGTTAGTGATTGTTTTTTTGAGGATTTTGAGGATTGTTTTATTGGACACCTCATCTTGACCATTGCCTTAAAGATAATATGGTGCAGAAAAGTGGTGTTCGATATAGAAATAAGCATAGAGTTCATGAACATAATAATTTTTGAAGGGACACCCATTATATGTGATGATGGAGAGAGGGAAACCATACCAACATATAATATAGTTAAGGATAAATGTAGTGATCTTCTTGTTGGTCACTTGGGTGAGGGGAATGAATTCAATCCACTTCATGAAATACCGAGTGGCAGTGATGATTAAATTATACCTATTAGAAGATGGAGGGTGAATATTATCCACAAGATCAAGTCCCCATTAACAAAAGGGCCAAGGTATTGCGATTGACTGTAATTCTTGTGTTGGTGCATGTATCAAGTCTTCATGAATTTGACATTGCTTGGATTTCTTGACAAAATGATAGTCATCCTTTTCTAGGGTAGGCCAATAGTAACCAATCCTCATCATTTTCTTACCCAAGGTTGGACCACTAGAGTGAGCCTCGCATATACCCTCGTGTAACTCACGTAGTGCAGTTTGGACTTCCTCACTTTCTAGACATCTTAGGAGAGTATCGTTCAAACCTCTATGGTAAAGGGTGTTGATAATGATTACATAGTGGAAAGTTTGACATATGAAGGTATGACATTGATGTTAGAAAGGTTGGGGAGAAGAGTGTTGTTGTGAAGATAGGTATAAATGTCACATACCAAGAGGAATCAAGACCAATGATACACACCATCTCAGACGAAGGGATCTCATATGTGGGGACCAAAGGATTA
Organism: Cryptomeria japonica; assembly: GCF_030272615.1. NCBI lineage: Eukaryota > Viridiplantae > Streptophyta > Pinopsida > Cupressales > Cupressaceae > Cryptomeria > Cryptomeria japonica. The sequence continues at coordinate 572,672,857 of NC_081405.1, forward strand.
TCTACAAAGAAATCACAATGAGTTGCATTTCGTGGTATATCTATAAGAGAAGCAATGGTGGCCATGACATCAACAACTCTGTTATTGTCTCTTGGAATTTGCTCAAAAGTGATTTCTGTAAAGTATTTATTGAAGTCATTGACCATCTGCTTATAAGGTATAAGATTCTCATCATTTTTATAATAATTAATGTAGTTTATCTAATGAAAAATCAGGAATCACCAAATATAGGAAGCTCTTGAATTCTCCATTGAACAACAATCCTAAGTCTTGTATTAAGTGCCTCATACTTTGCTATATTGTTTGTGCAAGGGAAGGATAATTTGTAAGGTTTTGGAATACAATCTCCTTATGGCATGACAAAAAGGATTTCTACTCCTGCTCTAAGTTGCATGAATGATTAGTCAAAATATAGCTACCATAACCTTGAAGTTGTAATGGATAAGATGGATTCATTTTGGAAAGTCTAAAATCAATGAGTGATCATCAATCATAGATTCCCTTGCAAGTTGGTCTGCAATAACTTGTCCTTTGATGGCCTTTCATTCAAAATATTTGATATCAAGCTCACTAAGGATCATGACCCATTTTGCTAATCTTCATGTGAGATCTGCTTTTTTGAACAAATACTTTAGGGAATTAATTTTTTCAATGTAATGTCTGCCAAAATACCCTAGAGAAATAAACCAAAATCTGCTAACAAAAGGAGATAATAATTTTTTTTTAGTTAACCATCATTACTACATAACACTAACATTTAATAATGTAGCTTTACAACTAATATACATCAATGGATCTTAACTATTACAAGGATATATGATCCAACATGAACATAACCATAGTAACATATTACGCAAGCGGAATTTCCACTTAACCATTAACATATCGCTAAATAGACTCATACAACATATCCATTCCATAGGGTATCTCAACGTCACTACTTGACATAATGCTATCACATCACGTATCCATTTAGAACATCTTATACCTCAAATTTTTCATTTACTTCCCATACTACCATAACAAATCATTAACACATATACTTAACTTAATCATCTAACATACTCTTTTAGATTCATTTAGAAACTACCAACGCAAATACTCCTAATATCCATTCTTTCATTTATTATAAAAGAATCAAAGATTATATAACCATTTTATTCAATAAGACTAGATTATCCTTTAAATTTCATTACATATCTTTAAGACAACTAGCTCTTTTTCCTAAGCAACATAATCCAAATTATCATCTAGATAATTTTATTTCTTAAATAAGAGCTATAACCACAATTACTTTTCCTTTCAACTTAAATTCCATAAGAACACTCATAACAGTTCCATCCTACAACCTCAAATACAATACAAATGCATAAATACTAACTCTTTCTTTTTTCACATAGAACTCATAATCTAACATGACATAATGAATATCCTATACATCGATGAATGTACAATGGGAGCTCCTCCTAAGCTACTACATGATATTCCTTTTTCAATTACATCAAAATACATGAAGATACATAACACAAGAGTGCATAATCTCTTTTACAAATACCAATCAACATGATACGATGTCTTCAATTCCAAATACATAGAAATTAGCTCCAAAGAATAAACACATGATGAAGAATCCAAGAATCCAATCCACACACTCTAACATCCAAGAAGAATACCCCAATGGAAAAAGACATCAAACCACCCATCCATGTGGACCCAAATAGGAACCATCCACCATGCTAGGAGATGACATAAGGTTCCAACTCACACTTAAGACCTAAGCTAACACATAACAACCAAAGGATACAACATGACATCACAAGACTCCAACATAAGAATACAACATCAAAATACATCACATGGCTAAATCAAAACAATCAACTTCTAGAGGCACAATCAACAAATAGAAGCATATGGATAATGGAAACATGTGTGGTAGAGTGCCATCACATACTAAACTCATGTGGAATCCGTCTCCACCTTGGAGTCACACAAGGGAGATTGATTTACCACTCCAACGGTCTTCCCAATCTAAGATCCCAAATCCACCTCCCTGGGTCTATCCAATTGGGGCATACAACAACATATTCTTTATCTTGATTAGGTGAATTCATAATTACCCAAACCCACTAATCAATTATTATTATTATTATTATTATCACTTAAAATTACAACATAAACTCTTCAAGTGGTTTCATAGGTCTAGACCCCCTTCCTAGAGATCTATTGCTCATGACCTAGGTCCAACACATGCAAGAGCCCACTCTCCCAACCATGGACCATAACCATAGGGTAGGACATAACAAGATACATCAGAATAACAACATGAAGCTCAACATAGAATGCATAACAAGGATCATAAATCCAACAACACAAAAGATAACCATCATCATTCCACAAAGGCTAAACATCAAGTAATCAAGTCATAAGCTCAAAATGTCATAATGCAACAATAAAGAGAGCCTAAAGAATGTAAAATACACATAATTAAGGGAAATACATGAATACAATAGCATAAAATGATCCTCTACAATGAGGCACAACATATCATATTGTTGGAGCTGCAATTGACCCTCCACAACAAGGATACACTCAACTTGTTGGAGCAACATAATGAAACCTTAACAGACAAGCACAAAACCACTTGATAGAGACCAAATGGATTCATACACACCAAAAATGAATAACACAATGCTCAAAATCATCAAATACAACAAGACATAGCCTCTGGAGTCAAAATCCATCAAAGAAAGTCAACCAAGAAGTCAAAAACTAACTGACATTGTTCTAGCGCCTTTTTAAACACTTTGGCACTATTGTAGCCCAAAATGGCACTTTTGTTTCCTGAAGTGGCGCTTTTGTCTTTTGTTTTAGCGCTTTTGTATCAGGGTGCAATTTTTGGAAAATGGGAGAAAGAAGCATTTAAACTTGCCTAGATTCAGGCAGGGGCTCAACCAGGGTCTAAGATTAACTTAGAAGACATTAAAATCCATCACAAACACATAATAGGGTTTTCACAAGACCAAAGAGATCACATATACAAGATAATCAACTAAACCGGTGAATACTTGCACAAAAAGGATCACAAAGACAACCACTTCTGATCCAAATCACACCAAACAGTCATCAGACAATAAGAGGTCCTATGAGGATTTCTAGGGAAATACAATCCTTCACAAATCAAAAACCAACACTTAGAACATTCACAGGAGATTATAGCCATAAAAACCATATATCATGAAACACCCATTTCCCGACACTGCATAAAATAAAAAATTCTAGATTCGAATTGCAACCTTTTCAAAATTAATTTTATTTCAATCAACTCAATAGTAAACAACTGAAATCATTCCCATAATTTTTCCAAAACAATCTTTTGGCAAACACTCATAGACAATCTTTCCAGAAAACTCAAAACTGAGAATAGGAAATCAAATCCAACCAGGAAAAGAAACAATGGCAATGAAAAATAAATGAAGAAATATCCAATCTAGCAAGCTCCCAAGTGCAATTCAAATCCAAACCAAAATCCAAATCCTTCAAGCAATTTGAAAATCTCTCCTGGAAGCCAACCTCCCGTGAATGCACAGGAAACAAAAAATATACCAAAAATTAAACCCAAAACTTTAATACCAATCGACAAATAAATTTTTTTCTCAAAACAATATATTATACGAACCCTCACATAGTTTGAGGGTAATAATTAAAAATATATTATTTACCTACCTCCCTCCATTCGACCAATTAAATAAAAGGGTAGGTAGATTTATAATAAATCAAATTAACCAAAGAGGGGGGTGGGGTAAAAGACAATTAATTAAATACTAGCTTACTCATCCCAAGATAGAATAGTATTCACAAATAACAATATTATTTATTCATCCAATAAATAATAAATCTTAACCACAACATAAATTAAATAAATAACCATAGATAATAATATTTATCCAATAATAAAATACCAATGCCTTGATTAAATAATATTAATTAATTAAATAACAACAATTAAATAAATAACCATAAATAAAGTAATAATAGAGAATCCACAAAGGCATTATTAAAATAAATATAAGATCCAATATTCAACAGTCAATAAAAACTCAATTAAAATATAAATAAATAAAAAGCCATTCGACAATAATTAATAATAAACAATAAAAAATAATCAAGCTCTAACTAAACAATAAATCAAATGTTAAATAAATTAAATCATGTAAACATTAATTAAATCAAAATAAATATTAAATAATTAAACAATCACACATCTCTAAATATGAATAATCATAAACTCACATCACCTTACGCCAACAAAGGGGAAACGATCAACAACTCAAGATTCTAACACCAACTTGCATCGTGGTGCAACTAGCAAGGTATACAACTTAGACCTAGAGTGTGTGAGGGAAACTATGTCATCTTCGACAACTTGCCATTGGGATAGAGACACACTCAAACCTGTGAAGCCAGTTTGAGTCGATGTCTAGTACCTGAAAACCCGCATCAAACACTAAACACATATACAATACATATACATCATAATAACCAGACATGTGATAGAGAATCATGACAACATATCCCGCTCGCTATGAGTGATATGACATCGTCTCTACTCACGAAGACAGTCACACAATATAACATCAAAACATCGCACAAAATCATGATCATGAAATAGGGTTAGTACCATCATAAATCATATAGTCCACATGAGTAACAAACACATATAAATCCATCCATCCATCACGTGCTATCATTCACAAGAACCGTCAAAAGTCATATGTCATATGTCATATGTCATATAGTATGTCCAACATCATCAGTCATATAATCTCCAAATGTGATGAGTCATATCAAATACCATAAATCCACATTGCATAACTAGCATCATTGATACCATCTAAGATAGTAATAAAGTCATAAATAACCATCCAAGTATCCACCATATGTCTAAATAAGTCTATCAATATGTAAATCAAAATGCCAGTCTAGGATGGACACTACATCATCCCCCCCTTCGCCTAGGCTTACTCCTAGAAGCCTGAGAACAAATAGGGGTATAACTCTCTCATCTGCGCTACATCCTCCCAACTCACTGAAGAATCATCATTCGGATCTCATTAGATCCTTACCTGCTCTATGTCCCGACCCCTGAGGGTCAGCCCCCGATGTTGAAGAACGCATACGGGCTCCAGAGAAAGCTGCCCATCCTCTACTTGCAATGAATTCCAATCCAAAACATGTGTCACATTAGGGAAATATTGCCTCAAGACTAAAACATGAAACACATCATGGATGTGGGACAAGCTGGGTGGCAAGGCTAGATGATAAGCTACATGACCAATCCTCTCCAAAATCTTAAATGGTCCTACAAAGTGAGGCACCAACTTAGAGCCTTTTCCATGTCGAATAGGACTCTTTGGCGGACACACTCTCAAAAACACCTTGTCACCCATTGAAAACTAACGATCAACCCGATGAGCATTTGCATATTTCTTCTGTTTGTCTTGTGCTGCTAACAAATGCTCTCTGATATGCCTCACTTGCTGCTCCATATCCTGCAACATCTCTGAACCGAGAAGCGCTCTATCCTCTAATCTATCCCAACTCAAGGGTGTACGACATAGATGACCATATAATGCCTGGAAAGGAGACATACCAATCGAACTATGATATCCATTATTGTATGCAAACTCAACCAAATGAATGTACTCCTCCCATCTAGATTGCTAATCCATGACGTACATCCTCAACATATCCTCCAACACCTGGTTAACCCTCTCTGTCTGGCAATCTATCTCTGGATGATATGCTGAACTAAAGTTCAATTGCGCTCCTAAATCATGCGGAAGGGCTCTCCAAAATGTTGAAGTGAATATTGGATCACGATTCGATATGATTCGTCAAGGAATACCGTGCAACCTCACTATCTGCTCCATGAAAATATGAGCCACTGACTCTATTATGTAGGATGATTTGATCGGCAAGAAATGAGCCAGCTTGGTCAACCTATCAATAGTGACCATAATAGCATCGTGACGACATGAAGACATAGGCAAACCAACAATAAAATCCATATATATTGTCCCATTTCCACTCCGGAATCAAGTTTGACTGCAACAAACCTGCTGAATGTTGGTGCTCTGCCTTCACCTGCTGACACTCTAAGCAACGTGACACATAATATGTGATGTCTTTCCTCATTCCTTCCCAATGATACAACTATCACAAATCTACATGCATCTTCTTGGCACTTGGATGTGCCGAGTAAGGTGCACAATGAGACTCTGATAGAATCAATGCTCGAAGACCATCTGAAGGTGGGACATAGATACATCCTAAATGTCAAAGAAGACCACTAGAATCTAATGAATAACTTGCGTATCTTCTATCCAAAGGCCTCACTGAAGAAATCTCTACTCTAACCTCCTGATACCAAACATATGATGGAAGCGCACTGAGAATGCAACTCCTCAAATTGACATTAAGAGATAATGTTGACACCTCATGCCTCTTGCAGCTCACTGCATCTGCTACAATATTCTCCTTACCCTGTATGTACTTCACCTTGAAGTCATAATCGTACAAGAACTCCATCCAACACCGCAGCCTAGCATTTAGATTTGGCTATGTGAATATATACTGCAAACTACGATGATCGCTATGCAACTCGAATCGATGCCTAAGAAGAAAATGTCTCCATATAACTAGTGCATGTACCATTGCTGCTAACTCTAAATCGTGAGTGGGGTAGTTCAACTCATGATCTTTGAGTTTATGCGACTTGTAGGCAATCGCACATCCATCATGCATGAGAACTACTCCAAGACCCTCCAAAGAAGCATCTGTACACACCACAAAGTCTCCCAAAGGATCTAGAACTGATATGATAGGTGCACTGGTCAAACACTCCTTATGGATCTGAAAAGTTGTCTCACACTGTTTTGACCAATCATACTTTTTTTCCTTCCCTCCAAATAAAAGTAATAGGATGAGCAATCTTGAACAAACCAATGATAATAGCTACAAGACCCATGAAGCTATGAACCTCACCCACATTGGTGGGTGCTAGCCAATCCACAATCGCTTGTATCTTAGAGGGATCAACAATGATACCCTCTCCCAAAATAACATGGCCAAGGTATTTCACCTTTGACCGAAAGAATTCACACCTGACCACATTGGCATACAATTGGTTCTCACAAAGACATTGCAAAACCTACCGTATATTCTCCTCATGCTCCTTCTCTGTCCTCGACTAGGATCAAGACTAGGCATATCAACATAGGACCATGCAAATTTGATATGACGTTCTTTGAAAAATTTAACAAAGTTGAGATGTTCTTGTTTTATCAATGAAGCTGCAAGAAAGATATTACAAGGAGTTTCTTTGGTTCCCACTTTGGTTACTGTTGTCTCCTCTATTAACACATATGATTGATCATGATATGTCATTAAGGGGAGAGTTTCAAGCCTTCCATCCTCTAGTGCCCCGAAGAGGTTTTCACCATTAGATGCGTCCTTTATTTTTACTTTTTGATGGTCTAGAGTGCCATGGTACGATTTTCACTAGGAGACATTTTATTTATTTCTATATTATTATGAATAAAGGCTTGGAACTCTCTCCAAAATAAGAAACACAATTAATTTCAATGACAAATATTTCTCTATGGTCCTTGATAGGAAGATCATATCGAAGTCCATGGTTGTAGATTATAGTCTCATCATTTTGGAATGTGTCTAATTAGGGAGGGCCTTGTTGGTCCCAGTCTATGAGTTGCGGGTGTACAAGTGAAAGGCCATCGATTGATTCAAAGTCAAAGGATGAGATGGTAAAAACATGAGTGTTAATAGATATCGATGACATCGTTAGGGTCATCGCTAGTACTCACCTCGTTAGATTCAATTGTAGAGGTAATTTGACCAGCATTACTAGAGACACACTTAGTACTCGGGGTCATCAACTTTCATGGTTTAGACCCTAATCCTTGAGACGTAGGGGGTTCAAGATCCTATAAGATTTTTGTTTATGCTTCACCACTAACATGCTTGTCTTGTGGAATTGAATGGTCTATTCTTGATGTGATGCTTGCTTGACCAACTCTAAATTTTTCTTTGAACTTTTCTTCAAAAGTAGGCTCACCATGTTATTTAAATGTTTCTTTGAGGTTATAGTCACTAGAATCTTTATCTGAGCCTCATTCCCATTTGTTAGAATATGATGTAGAGATAGTTGGACTCATTTGCAATGCTGCTTGTGTAGGACGTTTAGTATCAGAACCATGCAATCTCAAAGGTGGAAATCCCAATCCTTTTGTTTGTTACTTCTTAGGTATTAACATGGGTTGAAGGGGTTCTACAAGGCCCTATTTTTGAAAGCCAATGGACCCTTGGCATCATATACCATTTTTTGTAAAAAATTGAAGCCTTTACCATAGTTTTCAACATGTATCATGATATTATCTTGATCCGATTGTTCCTTTAGGTCTTTGTACAATATTTTAAAAAGAGATTCGTCTTCCATCTTACCCCATCTTGTAAAGGTGGTGGGATCCCACTTGATAGTAACTTTTGACACATGAGGTGATGACTATGGTCTGCTATAAGTCTTAATGGAGTCCATAAGTTTTCTAAGACACATAAATTGTTGCAAGCTATACCTTCCCATTCCTTTATCCTTGATATTGGCCATGATCTTGAGTTGTTTGGAAGTGGAAGATTTTAATGGTGTAGTATTAATGTATGATGTGGATGAAATGTCTTGTCTATTGGTGGGAATAGTAGCTTTGGGTTTAGGAAAAATGTTATTGCAATATAAGTATGGATTAAGATCTCCATAGATAGTGATTTCAACTCCATTATGAGGAAACTTGATGCATTGATGATACGTGGAAGGAATGTTAGATCAAGATCCAAGAGTTGGAAAATCATGTCTTTCACTACTGGCCCAACTCTAATTGGCAATGTGATAGATCCTTTGGATGAGCACTCTTCATCATCATAAGCTTTTATGGTTATTTTTTTCCTTGCATTGACAACCCCTTTAGATAACCCTAGGACAATAACCAACTTCAAAGAACAAATATTTAGACCAACTTCTCCATCTATTATGAATCATTTTATTCTATGTTTATGGATGAAAGCTTCGATGTGGAGAGGTGTGTTATGGGGTTGTTGAGGAGAGGTATCATCATTTTCAGTGAACATAAGGAAATGAGGTGAAGAAAGGTGTCCCACCATGTCTTTACACCGATCCACATGTAGATCGGTAGGTAAAAAAGTCTCAAGTGCAATGCTTTATCTAGGAGGACCTTATGTGAAGGAGATATACGTAAAATCTCAAGTATGGAAATATGGGTGGGCGTCTTTCCAAGTTGATCAACAAGGTCATACTAGTTGGATGTGGAGGGTGTTTTTGACATAGCACCTTGTAAAGTCACTTTACCTCATTGTGTTGTTACATTACATTTAAGAGGTTTGTCCTTGATAGTAATGGTGGCAACATGAGGGCCCATTTCAATAATATGGTTGACCATGTATTCATAGGAAATGTTGGTATAATTGGTATTATTATCAGAAGTGGTCTTGGGAGCTTTTCCTTTATCATGTTTAGGCAAATGATCCTCAAATAGTACATGTTCTTCATTGGATGGATGACCTTCAACTTCAATGGCACCACTATTAATAATGACTTGGACGAGATTCTCGAGCTTGTTACAATTGCTAGTCTCATGAACCTTGTTATGATGGTAGTCATAATATTCATCATCATTCTACCATGCTGGCTTGATTCTAGGTTCAAATGATTAATCTTTCAATAGTGTGATCAGTTTATCGCCAACAATTTTTTGCAATGTAGATTTTATAGGCTTACCTAAATTACCTAAAGGAGTAAATTTTCATCATGATTAAGCCAAAGGTTTTGATGTTCTTTGGGTGTTAACTTGATTATTCAATGGGCTAGGTCCTAGAAATCTCATCATGGGTTGGGTTGTCTTAATTGTATTCACATCTACAACTCCATTATTAACGATATTCTTGTTCTTGTTCTAGAAACAAGATTTTTCATTACCTTTACTAGGGCTATCTTTGTTATATTTGTAGATCTTAATAGTACTTTGTGTTGAACCCACGACATGAATGAGAGGAGGGGAGTGAATTAGTCTAAAACTCTACAATATTGATCTAAGAAATTTTAAGAAATATTTAACTATTCTACAACAATAGTGAAAATCATCAACCATCAACACATGAACACCGGATTTACGTGGAAAACCCAATAGGGAAAAACCATGATGAGAATCATATTCACAATATAGATATAATTGATTACAATGTTTTAGGCTCATTCCAAGGAGCATCATGCACCCGATGGACTTGCAAGACTAAGGCACACTACCTTAGGCCAAGATACATGGACTTGCATGACTTAGGCTCACGATGTTAGGGAAAGATCTAAAGAGCTTCCAAGAGACCCATTGTCTTCTGACAACAAAAAGAATACCAGAACTAATATGAGAAGAATATCTTGATCATGAAATTATCCTTGAACCTTTATGTCAAGAGACCAATATCATGGAAACATATCAGACATCCATTACCGTCTTAGGACACTATCTCACTGAATATATCACCTTCAAAGCTCTTCACAAATTGACACTTGCCTATCTGCGATATCAAATCTACTTGCACATCATCCAAGTTTACTTCACATTAATTCACACTCTATCTCATACACAACTCATGCATCCACACTCCTTAAATACAAGTTAGATCATCAAAAACCTAGTTGAGGGTCAACCATAGACAACGTAAACAAATTTTCATAAAATAAGCCACCTAGACCAAAAATACCCAATGTGATCCACTCTAGGAGAAAGAGGGGACCCAAATCCTTCACAACACATCCTTCTAAGTCGAATCCAACAAATTTCATGCACTAACACATCCTCCAAATTTGCCACCAAACATAACATGTAGATAAGCAATAAACACTAAGTAACCGGTTGGTGAAACATCTTCCAATGCAAATTACCTAATGTGGATCTCCACACACCATGTAGTGAGACCCATAACAATGTTTTAACTCAACCTCCATATCTGGACCAAAAAGTATGATCCAATCAAGATAATCCAATCAGGCACAATGAAAAGCATAACACAACTAAACATACCAAGCATAGATCAACATAACTCACTTGCGGAACAAAACCACCACCAGAGAATTAAATTGATGTACTACATGGACCAAAAAAACATGTCCACCAAACGACAACACAAGATTCAACATATCTAGAGGCCACTAAGCATTTTTAGGACTAGTTTGATAGACGTCTTCACTGCCGGAAACCGAGAACAACAAACCTCTACAATCCGTGAACTAGAAAACCAAATGATTCAACATCTACAGAGCACATATAATATATATTCAAAACCACATAACATAATGTTCATCATCTAGAAGAACGCAAAACATTCTACTACTGGAGCATTAAGTACTCTTTCCTGTATATTGAACTTGCCACAATTATAAATTTCCAGAGTACTTCATCAACACAAATTCAACAACACCAAATAGAGAAATATGCATCAAACTCAATAACAACTAGCCAAACTTCTCCACCTTTGTAATAAAGATGAAAAATATTCTTCATTACATTAACTGGTGTTACATAAAGTTATCATAGTGACCTCATATTCAATGTTGTAGGAGAAGTGGGCAATGAATTTCTTAGCTATCTCACCCCAAGGCTTGATTCCACGTGGCAATCATGAAAACTACTTTATGTCTTGTCTGCTTAGGCTACATGTAAAGAGGTGCATGAGATAGGAATCATTGTGGGCCACCTCTATACAAGCGGTAGAGAACTCCCTATTATGATCCTTAGGATCACCATTCCCCCTTGTACTTATTGAATTTAGGCACATAAAAAATTAGGGGGAAAAGGTGACATGGGTACAAACCTATCAAAAGGATAAGGACAAATGTCTTAGATTATGTAATCCTTGATGAGATTTAATAACCACATACTAGATATTTGTTCTTTTAATTCTCGTATTTGTGTCAAATCACTATGAGTTGTGCTATGTTTACTTGAGTTGCCCCTATGCTTGAGCTACCAGGTTGAGGAGGAGGAATATAAGGTTTATAGTGACCATTATGTTGAGGGATATGGTTTTGGTTTTGACCACCAGGTGGAGATGGATGAATATAATTATGATTTGTTCCATTAGGTGGAGGTGGAGGAGGAACACAGTGTAAGGACCCGCTTGTCCTAACCCTAATTTAACCATCTTAATAACTCACAGTTACAATTAAAGTTAAATTATCATTAATGCACATGCGATATTTACGATAACTGGCATGCAAGTGATAAAGAAATTCAACTTCCATGCGGATCACATATATCATGCAAACTAAATACAACGTAGCAAAAATGAAGTAGAGTGCGCATGGCGATAAAACAACATGCATAACCTATAACTATTAACGATATCAAGTAAGTGCACACATGCGTAGAAGTACATAATTCCGTAAGTTATTACAAATTAAATTAACATGCATTATGTATAAATAAATCAACTAACTAAAATTAAATACGACCATGCATGCAAGCGGAAAAGAAAACTAATCTACGGAAAGTAAATCATACATGTTAGTGGGTTAGTATGTTAGTAGCTTTTCTTTCTTTTCTTTCTGTTAGTTACATTGCATGATGACTTTCTGTCGCTTTACATAATAGGACCTCATGGGTCTTTTACATAACTTTTACATGTGACCATTCTATTCTTTTGCAATAAGATAAAATATACATCATATAATTATTACAAAAAATTATCTGAATTCTCTGATTCTCTGTCTCTAGATGTGTCGTCTCTGTTGTCCTGGACAAACTTCCTCTTGCAAACCGGATGACGAACATATGACCCAGGTGTTTTATCTGCCCAACCAAATGAAGCTTATGCTTCTTGGATGCCCATAAGCTCCCATCCCTCATGACGAATTTCCCTAGCAGACCAATACCAACTGGTGGGAATGGAACCATATGCATTCATGTAGAACTAACAACCCATCCTGTTGAACTTAATTACATGTGTTATGGCAGGGAGAAAAATAAATAAATTGATGGCCATCATTACCCTATTGGGGAGGTGAAAAATTCACCCTTCCCTAGTTGACCCATAACAAGCACCCTATTACAATCATCCCTCATAGACAGAAAATCTAAATTAACCCCTCCCGGGTTAATATCTTTAATAATATTTATTACAGTTCTTATTGTTTAGATATATTTTCTTATTTTAAATAAATAATCAATTCCCTTTTCTCAATAATCAATAATTAACTAACTTTAGTATACAAAGACGTAATCTAAACCTTAAGTTTATGCAATTAAAAACTAATTGCATATTTCAATTCAAATTAAAGAATTTGAGAAATCCTCTACAACATACTAAATGAATAAACCATTAATATTTAATTCTTACCTCTTAGCTAGTATATTAATTTGGGTATTGACAAAAGATTTTGCTTTAAACAAATCTTCAGTGAACTCTAAATCTAACTACTGATATGAGTAGACAAAACTGTATCGACTCAATTCATGGGGAAGATTAAGCGTATAAATTTAATAGAAGACAATGGGGAAAGTAAGGCGTGGAGTAATAACCACTCACAACTGAAAAATCAACACTCTGTCAAGACTCTAGTATGCGGAATATGAGGGAGTCATGGGGTTAGAGAATGCATTTTTATTTCCTCACAATTGCTAACTAAGGGCTTGACTACACACATCGACCCATTAGAGGTCGATTTCCTGTCAGAAGAAGGAGGCGTGGAGGCTAGGTGTGGTAGATTGGAGGGAGAGTGAGGCATGGGAAACACCTTCTTCCTCATCGCCCCCCTTCGTATTTAAGGGTGCAACACCGGGACTTCCCGGGAGGTCACCCATCCCAGTACTACTCTGGACCAAGCGCACTTAACTGTGGAGTTCTGATGGGATCCGATGCACTAATGCTAGTATTGGCAAAATATTTTCCTTTAAACAAATTTTCAGTGAACTCTAAATCTAACTACTGATATGAGTAGACAAAACAATATCGACTCAGTTTATGGGGAAGATTATGCATATAAATTTGATACAAGATAATGGGGAATGGAAGGTGTGGAATAATAACCACTCATAGCTAAAAAATCAATGCTCTGTCAAGACTCTAGTATGCAGAACTTGAGGGAGTCGTGGGGTTAGAGAAGACATTTTTCTTTCCTCACAATTGCCAATTAAGGGCCTGACTGCACACATCGACCCATTAGAGGTTGATTTCCTGTTATAAGAAGGAGGTGTGGAGGCTAGGTGTGGTATATTGGAGGGAGAGTGAGGCATGGGAAACACCTTCTTCCTCATCAACCCCTCCCTTTTGTACCCTTTTTACTGTAGACACAACATGACAGGGTTAGAGGGGAGCACTATAAGTTAGGCGACATGGAAGGAAGGAGCGATAGGAGATGCATGGAGGATAATTACTCTAGCTTGAACTCATCGCACACCCCCCCTCCCATTCACAGATACAAAGAGTAGATCCCAAAGAAAGGGGTGTGGAGATGGATGAAGGCGTGGGGAGGACGTGGAAGGATAGGCATGGAGAAAATAAGTGTTTCCAAAATCAACATAACCCCTTCCAAACTAGCAACAGTTTCGGTGTGGTTTTAAACAAATTGTCTGGCAAAACAATGTTGACAATTACATAGCTAAGCCTATGACTCAACAAGTGAGAGAGAGGAGTCTATTTGTTGTTTGGTCCATACATATTAACCTAATGGGTGTCAATCTCATGCTATGAAGGAAGACGTGGAGATGGAGGAGTAAACCTTGGTCAATCAAATCAAATCTATAAACCTACAAATTCTACGTAGTAATTAGTCAATCATGGGGCGAGAAACAATATTCCAAAGTTAGATCCTGTACTCATTAGATCACAAACTACCATTTTTTTTTGTCAAAGTAAAGAGAGATCTAATGGTATGATGAAAGAATAAGTATTCAGTAGATTATTGAGAGGGGGGGTGAATCAGTAAATAGAAAAAATGATACAAACTTCCCAAACTCAAACTCAAACTCAAACATACAAAGTAAACTTATCAATGAAATACCACTATCAAGATCAACACTCATAAGAATATCGATTGACTGTTACAAAAACTTAATAGTAAACAACATTTAACTTGTAAACATCCAAATGTTTTATCATATGCCAATGCTTCATTTGTCAATGCTTCTGGTTATCATGCCTTATCAGAAATAGTTAAGTAGTTAATCAAATCAACTATAAGATCATAACCACACAAACATTTACCACATGACACAAGTATTTATACATGGAAAACCCAAATAGGTAAAAACCACGGTGAGATGGGACTCACAAGATAATATCTGGACTCTTCTGAAGTTTGCCCTGTTAGGAACCAAGCTTGTTAAAGCTTTTACAAAAGTCCTGTTAAGAACTGATCCTGTTAGGAATCACCCGGTTAAGGGATTGACTACAAATGCCTTGTTAGAAGCAAATACCATGCAAGGAGTAACCTCAGTAGAGGATTTGAAAATCCAATCTAATGGACCACCCTGGTAGAGGATTTAATAAGGAACCAAGCTTGTTAGAGCTTACCCAGTTAGGGGATTTCAATTCTGCTATAATTGTTAGAAAATAATAGGAGTTTCTTGATCTGTCCAAATAGCACTACACTTTCTTGATCAGATCCATTTAAGCTTCTATCTTCCTTTACTCAAACTACAGACTCATTTTCCGGTTCGGCAACCACACACTCAACTGATTTCTGCCAACTCTTGCCAACACTAAACAAAATAACTTCATCGATCTTAAATACAAATCAATTAGGTCGGTAACACAACAAAAATCTAATCCTCTCATCGATATTACAAACAAGTCGGTACAAGCATGACCTTTGGATTTCATAATAATCTCTACACATCAATCAAGAAAACCTCAACCACTCCTTGATTACTGCTTCATCGAGCTCAATAACTCATCACGCGCTTTGCATTAGATGCAATAAACTTTTCTCAATCCCTAGACAAACAAACAAACAAGCACGCCAAAATAATTGACCTTGTCTTCATACAATGACCATACGTGTCACCATCATTACCGCTCAACATCATATCATAAACCAACAGAACCAATTCAACAACCTTAATCAGTTAGGGTTTAACAAAAACAACTGGTAGGGTTTACCGGTTACATAACATAGAAAGGGTTTAACCTTTTACTCTGGTTACCGGTTCAACTCACAAACTTACATACCAGTTTACAATATCCTTCACAAAGCTCTTCCTACTAGTTACAAGACAATATCAACAATAACAACAATATCATCAATATCATTGCTAGTTCAATTGACATCAATGACAACATAACATATCATTAATGCAATCTTCATGCAAATACCAACAATCTCCCCCTTTGGCATTGATTGCAATACAAATATCAACACCATTGCTTTGCTGCTGTGATTGTGAATAGGAATCCTGGTTTACATTACTCAGTATTCACATGCTCTCTCTATCTTGAGTATGTCACTAGTTTTCCTTCCCATAATCACATAATTCTTCTCCCTCTTTGACAACAATGCCAAATTGAAAGTAAAACATGTAATGTTAAATTTTCACTGTGCATCAACAACATACTGCAACTTGATGCTCCCCCTGTGGAATACATCCACTTCTACACCAACCCTTGTAAAATTATGCAAGTGATTCAGGAACTAATGTAGTCAACATCATTTTCAACTAACTTCATGAAGAGGGACAACCCCTAACTAGCTTCTAAGATACTCAAAAGTAGTCTTAGGTAGAGGTTTGGTAAAAATATCTGCAAGCTGCTCCTTGGTAGAAACATGCTCTAAGTTAACATATTTGCTCTGAACTTTTTCCCTCAAGAAATTATACTTCAATTCAATGTGCTTGGTTCGTGTGTGCAAAACAAGATTCTTGGAAATATTTATGGCACTTGTGTTATCACATAAAATATTTATAGGTTCTGAAATATTTATCTTAAAACCTTCCAAAATGTGCCTCATCCAAATAGCTTGTGTGCAATTCATATAAGCTGCAACATACTCAGCTTCAACAGTAGATTGTGAAGTACAACTTTGCTTTTTACTACTCCATGAAACAAGCCTTTCTCCAAGAAAAAATGCTCCACCGGTTGTGCTTTTTCGGTCATCAACATTTCCTGCCCAATCAACATCTGTGTATGCCTTCAAATCAAAGTTTCCTCCATATGGATACAATAATCCATAGTCAACAATACCTTTTAGGTATCTAAATATCCCGTTTGTTGCTATCAGGTGTGTCTCCTTAGGATTCTTCTGAAATCTAGCAACTATGCCAACCGCATGGGCTATGTTTGGTCTGTTGTGAACAACATAGTGCAATTTGCCAATCATTGACCTGTATTCCTTCTCATCAATAGACTTAGATTCATCTTCCTTGGACAACTTACAACTTGAAACCATTGGTGTCCCAACTGGTTTATAGTCACTCATTCCAAATGTCTTCAAAACCTCTTTCACATACTTAGACTGTGTAATGAAAATACCATTCTTCATTTGCTGTATCTGCAAGCCTATGATTTTTTTTATTTCCCCTACTAAAGACATTTCATACTCATTTTTCATTTCCTTTGCAAAATTGTTACTCATGAAATCATTACCTCCAAATATAATATCATCAACAAATACTTCACTGACCAGTATTTCATCTCCTTCAGACTTGAGATAAATGTTACTATCATCACTGGTTCTCAGAAAGCCTATCTTCATTAGATGTGTATGAAGCCTTTCATACCATGCTTTGGGTGCTTGCTTTAATACATACAAAGCCTTATGCAATTTGCATACCATGTCTTTCTCATTAGTCAAAGCATAACCATCTGGTTGCTCTAAATATACCTCTTCTTCCAATATCCCATTAAAAAATGCAGACTTAACATACATCTAATATACCTTGAACTTTTTATAGGCTGAAAGTGCAAGTAAAGTTTTGACATCTTCTAGTCTTACTACTGGTGCAAAATTTTTGCCATAATCTTCTCCTTCTTCTTGCGCATAACCCTTGTAGAGTAATCTTGCCTTGTTGGGAACTACAACACCATCTTCATTCAACTTGTTCCTATATACCATTTTAGTACCTATAACATTCTTATTTACCGATCAAGGTACTAGGGTCCAAGTGTTGTTTTTCTCAATTTGATCCAATTCCTCCTCCATAGCTTTAACCCAATGATCATCACCAAATGCCTCCTTAGCAGTTTTTGGTTCAATGGTGGAGATCATGCAAGAATTCTCTTTGATTCTTCTTCTAGTTAGCACCCCAGCATCCTTATCTCCAATAATCTACCCAGGATTGTGATTCAGTCTCACATATCTAGGAATAACATGATCATTATCTTCAGATTCAGCTTCTTCATTGTCATCATCTTCTTCTGAATTTATCTGTTCTGGTTGGGCTGGTGCATTAGAATTTGCTTTGCCAGTTTCAGATTTCACAGTTTCTGGTTCCAAAAACAAAATGCAAGGATCTTCATCCTTTTTCTCTGAACTGGTTCCTTCTGAGACTTCAGTAAATTCATCCACTCGAACATAAACACTCTCAACAATTCTCTATGTCTGGTTGTTAAAACATTTGTAGGCTTACTCTTGGCAGAATAGCCAAGAAATATGCCTTCATCACTCTTAGCCTCAAATTTGCTAATGTAATCACCTCTCTTAATAAAACACTTGCTTCCAAATATCTTAAAATGGATAACATCCGATGATCTTCCATACCAATATTCATAAGGAGTCTTTTCCTTACCTCTCTTTACCAAAACTTGGTTCATTGTGTAGACAGCTGTGCTGAAAACTTCTCTCCAAAAGGTTTCCGCTACACCTCCTTGTATCAAAATTGTCCTAGCAACTTCAACAATTGACCGATTGTTTCTTTCTGCAATACCATTTTGCTATGGTGTCCTCAGTGCAGAAAGTTGTCGTTTGATACCATTCTTTTCATAGTACCTGTATGTGGGAAAAATGGATTAATAAAACTAAATATGTGAAAAATTACGATAAATATCAATCCACACACACACACAGGACTTCTTGATGCAAGCTATGGAATAACGTGATGTTACTCAGCTTCCCAAGGAGGGTCCCATGGTTCTCTATCTCACAATGTCCCTCAAACCAATGTTTTGCTCTCAGATTACTGAGCAAAATGGTTTAGGGATGGCAAATATGAGAACGAGAGAGATTTTAACTGTTTTTAATATGAGATGTGTTATAAGCTAGATGAGATGTTAGAAATGCAACAAACTAAATGATAAGATGACAAGGTTAGTATGAATACTATCCTAACATACTATATTTAATCTATGATTGAACTAAAATGATAAATAAACTACTTTAGCATGCATGTTCATGATTAATTCTGATCTAAATGGTAAATAAAGTAATCTAAGCATGCATATTAGTCTAATTTATGATCTAAAAGAGGCTAAATGAGGAGCATATATAAAATGAGAAAGCTTGAAAGAATTTGAGCATAAGTGTGATGCTTCAAATTTGAAAGATGATTGTTAAGAATGGAGGAATGAGAGTTCTATTTATAGCACAAACAGGGCAATGGATGGTCAGGATTGAAAGGTTTAATCAAGGGCCAGGTTTGAAAGTTGGGGATCCATGTGCACAATTGGCACCAATGAAATGGTGACAAATGTCCACACCAGATTGGGTTGAAAGAAGAGGTTGGAGGCATTAAAGGCCTGAGGAGACCTCATGGTTATCTAAAGGCTAAGGGTCAAGTCTAAGTTAGGTTTACCCACTGAATTAGGATCTAATCCAAGGATAAACCTTTGTGCAAATGATTAAGAGATAATCATGGTCAAAGCATTAATAACCTGATGAGACCCTTGGGTTGGATAGAGGTTGAGTCAAAACAAATGTTTTAACCATGTGGGAGGGTTTGAAATAACCATTAATGGTTATTGGAGACTTTGTGGATTAAGTGGTTGAAGGTTGGAAGCCTTCAATGGTTTTCAAAGACTTTGGGGTTTTTGGTGGTTGAAGGTTGAAAACCTTCAATGGTTATCCAAGACTTTGGGTCATTTGAGAAGTGACCTCCCTTTGCTTTAGGGATGTGACAAAGTTTAGAGGGGGTTTAGGTTAATTAGAATTGGTTAGAAGATTCTAGAAGGAGTTAGGAAGGGGTTTGGGTTTTTGCAAGTGGATGGGGAATTATAGGATTAAATTGAATTATTTGATTTTCATTCAATTTGGTTGCAATTAAATAAATTTGATTTATTCAATTTAGGATAACTATTTAATTAAATTTGAATTTAATTAAAAGTGGCTAGGGGGATTTAATTGAATAAAATGATTTATTCATTAAATGGTATAGTGAATTTAATCAAGTGATTTACTTAATTAAATAGAAGAATGTGGATAATTTAATTAAACTGGATTTAATTAAATAGGAAAATGAACATAAAATATTCATTTAGGAATATGGTCATTTTTATATGTCTACATTTTGCCCCTCTTTGAAGTGACGTGTGTGCACATGTTATTTCAAAGAAAATGATGTCCTATCATGATTTATGATTAAATGCAATTTTTGTGTCGCTCTTTTGATTTGCCAGTCGTGCCCCAGATTCGATGTTCGATGTGATGCCCCCTCGGGAGATGAATCAATTTTTATTTTTTTTTTGAAATTTTTTTTGAGTTAAATTGATGAAGTTCGTATGATGTGTAGGATTTCGTGCGTGTAGAAAGTGCGTAAATTGATTCATCTCCCGATAAATTACAAATGTTTTGGTATAGGGGAGACCACGACCATATTACAGGCCCAGTTAGGTAACCCTAATTTCATTTTTCTCCTATAAAAGGGGAAAAGGGCTTGATTTGAATTCATTTGTGCTTGTTGACTTTGAAGAAAAGAGAATTTGCTCTGGAGAGAAAATGCCTATTCCTTACCACAGACACCGTTTCGAGCGCGTTCGGAGATATCGGAGACCTGCAGCGCGTGGACCACCAGTAAGTCAACCCTTTTGACCCTTTTTTGATTTTTGATTTTGTCGATTTTAGGTGTTTTTTGAATTTTTAAGTTCGGGCTTTTCGGTTCAGCGCGTCTAAGGTAAACAGTAGCGCATACGCAATGCGAAATAGCGCATCAGGGTCAAATTTAGGGGTCGCGTCCGAAAATATTTGGTAGCGCATAGGAGTTTTAGGTTAGCGCGTAGACGGAAAACAGCGCAGGTAACGTGGTTAGTAGCGCGTTGGAAGAACAGGGTAGCGCGTCGGTATAACCTAGCGCATAGGAAGCAAAGAAGTTCGCATAAAGCCGGAGGTTTAGCGTGTAATCATAACATAGCGCATAGGGCTTAACAGGTAGCGCTTAGGGAGATCAGATTAGCGCGTAGGTTGTTTCTAGCGCATAGGATGAAAAGGGGAGCGCGTAGGGAGGATAGATTAGCACGTAGACAGAGTCTAGCGCATAGGGTAGATTGGGTAGCGCAATGGAGGAAAAGAATAGCGCATAGACATAGTCTAGCGCATAGGGCAAATAGATTCGCGCTTAGGAAAAGCAGCGTAGCGCATGGATGGAATCTAGCGCATAAGGCAAATAGGTTAGCGCGTAGGACAAGCAGCCTAGCGCGTGGGTCTTTTTTAGCGCATTTCATGTCTGTTTTAGCGCATCCAGGAAAAATTTGTGTCGTGGTCGATTTAAAATGTTGTGTTTTTGCGTGTCTGTCGTGTTTTTGATGCATGTATCCAATATGAGTATTTGTATAACTTGTTTTGATGTGAATGTTTCCAAGTTATGTATAGATATCAAGCTATTTGTGGTGATCAGAACATGATTTATGTGTGTTATCTGTTTTAAGTTCAAATGTGTATGAAAGCCTGTGTTGTTTTACAAGCCGATATGGGTTGGAAACTTGAGTTATTTTACAAGTTTTGATATGTGTGAGAAACTTGAGTTGTTTTACAAGTTTGTGATTGTGGTACTTGAGTTGTTTTACAAGTTTTGATATGGTTTTTGAAAACTTGAGTTGTTTTACAAGTTGATATGAAATGATAGGTTTTTGAACTTTGATTGTAGATGAGCAAATTTGTTTCATGTTTTTGATGTAAGTTTTATTTTGATATCTTTTTGTTGATGTGGAATCTGATATTGGATATGTTTTGAGATTTGATATGATAATGCCCCCTCGGGAGATCGTTCGTGCACACAATGCATGAATGATCTCTCGAAAGAAGAAGAATGTTGTTTGAAAGATGGAAGAGTAGATAGTGATGGCATGCATGGGTTTGATAAGATTGGTTAGATTGATTGGAATGAGAGCAAGTCTAGTTTCAGGTATGACACCTCCTGTATAAGACATGGATGATCGATCATCTGGGTTTAGGAATGATATCGCCTGTATAAGATATGGATGATTGAGTGTCTGGTTGCAAGAATGATACCGCCTGTATAAGACATGATAGAAGATAGTTTGGAAGAATGATAGAAGATAGGTTGGAAGAATGATAGAAGATAGTTTAGAAGAATGATAGAAGATATGAAAGTGAAGAAAGATTCTATGATGATGTGATAGATATGCATGCGAGGGATGCAATGATGAATGATGAATGATATTTTGAAAATGAGATGTATGATATGATATGCAACTAATTGTAAAATGATATGCAACTAATTGTAAAATGATATGTAGCTAATTGTAAAATGATATACAGCTATGTTTTTGGAGCATCTCTCGTTCTGTATTTGCCATCCGATAGAACCATTCATTTGCTTTCTTTGTAAATATCATCAGTAAGCATTGATTTTTTTTAGGATATGTTGAAAATTTATACAAGCATAATGGTATAATTGAACCATAATGACCTGAGAAAAATTTACATGATTTTTTATTTTGCAAGATAGCACAAGCATCAAGGTATAATTAAACCAGGACGACCTGAGTGCGTATTGCGTAAACAGACAAGAGTAGATCATTTATATGCGTGAAATGGGATCAAGCCTTTAGTGATATGGATCACATCTCGAGGCAAATATTCACACAGTACAAGTGATCGCCTCCTAGACAGAAGACTAAGAAAATTTTGGAAGTTCCTCATGATCTCTGGCTTTGAAGCTTTTGATGAGATGAGAAGATTCCAATTTATTTAAAAAGTTCAAAATGTAAAATAATCAAGACTTTAATGTGATAATGCAACATTTAGTATTTCAGAAAATCATCCATCCTTGAGTTTCTTGTGTATTGTTCGTGTTTTGGTTGTTTGTAATGAAGTGCAGTTGTGTTTGTTGGATGTCCTGTGTCTTGAGATTTTACAATAGTTGGAATGTCTTTGAATGTTTGCAAGTTTGTGAATAGTTTAATGCCCCTAGATGAGTGTTTGTCTGGATATGGTTAGGTACAGTGATTTCCAAGCCATGGTGTGGTATGATAAGAGAATAGATACAGATAGATAACTCAGGATAGTGACTATGCTAAGTATATCCTGGATGGATAGAGGCTGTGTCAGGCGATGGCCGATAGCGTGTTGATGGATAAAATGTCATGGATATAGAGAAAGGAGCCGGCCTTTCACAAAGGCGCCTGTTTACCAGGTTTTCACCATTTGTTTTTATTGTACTTTGTATTTTGACTTTTTCTGGAGTTTTGTATTTTTTTGTTTGTTTTTGGCGTTTTCCGTGCACTAGGCTACCTTAAGTATAGTACTTCTTTAGATGAATGCTATTAGTTGGATCATCAAGCACATCTCCTTCAGAATTTGTTAGCTGATAAGTACCTGATCCATAGACTGAAATGATGACATAGGGACCCAACCAGTTAGGTTCAAATTTCCCTTTCTTTTCTCTATCTTGCTGGTTTCTGGGATTTTCTTTTAGGACTAGATCACCAACTTTGAAGTTACGAGGAATGACCTTATGATTGTAGCTCCTGCACATGCGTTGCTGATATGCTTTGAGATGAGTATAAGCATGTTGGCATCTTTCATCTAATAGTTCCAATTCTTGCAGTCGGTTTACTCGATACTCTTCATCTGGAATCAAACCTTTCAAAGAGACTCTAAGAGATGGAATTTCTACCTCCAAGGGTAAAATAGCCTCTGATCCATATACCAAGGAATATGGTGTTGCCCCTGTAGGTGTGCGGATGCTAGTCCTGTAGGCCCAAAGAGCTGGATTGAGTTGTACATGCCAATCTTTGCCTGCATCATTTACTGTTTTCTTGAGGATTTTTAGGATCGTTTTGTTAGATGCTTCTGCCTGACCATTTCCTTGTGGATAGTATGGTGTAGAAAATCGATGCTAAATTTTGAATTTTTCACATAGTTCCTGCACATCTTGGTTTTTGAAAGGTCGTCCATTATTTGTGACAATTGAATTTGGAATACCATATCTGCAGATCAGATAATTTAGGATAAAAGAGGCAATTTGTTTCCCAGTCACTGTGGTCATGGGAACTGCTTCGATCCATTTGGTAAAGTATTATGTGGCAGTTATAATGAACTTGTGTCCATTTGAAGATGAAGGATGTATTTTGCCTACCAGATCCAATCCCCACTGACAAAAGGGCCAGGATGTGGTAAATGGTTGTAGTTCCTGTGCTGGTGCATGTATCAGATTGCCATGGATTTGGCATTTAGGACATTTCTTGGCAAAATGATATGAGTCTTTCTCCATTGTAGGCCAGTAGTATCCCATTCGTAGAAGCTTTTTAGCAAGAGTAGTGCCACTCGAATGTGTGCCACAAATACCTTCGTGAAGTTCGTGTAAAGCTGAATCAGAATCATTATGATCAAGACAACGAAGAAGAGTACCATCTAGACCTCGACGATATAAGGTATCAGCGGTAAGGGTGTAACGGGCAGCTTGTCGGATAAAGTTACGTTTTTGGTTACGAGATTGGTCAATGGGTAATATATTATGCTTGAGGTAGTCGTATATTGGCCCATATAACGGAGAATCTGAACTGGTTAAGGCATATACAACATGGGATTCAGAATGGTCATAGGCGGGGGAGAACAGTTGCTCTACCAGGAACTCATAACGACTCTGTTGTTCTGGAATTTGTAGTAATGAAGCGATCGTAGCCATTGCATCGGCTACTTTGTTATTTAACCTTGGTATTTGCTCAAAAGTGATGTGCACAAAATACTGCTTGAAGTCATCCACCATCCGTTTGTAGGGTAGTAGCTTATCATCCTTTGTCTGATAGTTGTTGTTAATTTGATGGATGACCAATTGTGAGTCTCCATAGACTTTTAATTCTGTGATTTTCCATTTTACAGCCATTTTGATGCCGATGACCAATGCTTCATATTCAGCCATATTATTTGTACATGGAAACATAAGCCTGTATGATCTTGGCATGGTGTGTCCTTCAGGGGCGATGAATAGAATGCCGGCCCCCGAACTATGTTGTGTATAGGATCCATCAAAGTATAGGGTCCATTGTTTGGAGGAAAGAGCAAAAACGTCCCTGTCTGGAAATTCAATGTCCATGGTTTGTTTTCCTGGTAGCGGTGCTTCAGCCAACTGATCTGCAATCGCTTGTCCTTTGATAGCTCGTCTTTCTGTGTAGTGGATGTCAAACTCACTGAGAATCATAACCCATTTAGCCAATCAGCCTGTGAGAGCTGCCTTACTGAGTAGATACTTGAGAGGATCAATTTTGGCTACTAGCTTAATAGTGTGTGCTAGCATATAATGTCGGAACTTTTGAGATGCAAAAACAACTGTTAGGCAAGCCTTTTCAATGAATGTATAATTGAGCTCATATCCATTCAATGTTCTACTGATGTAATATATGGCGCGTTCTTTTCCTTGTTGATCTTCTTGTGCCAATAATGCCCCCAGTGAAACATCTGTCGTTGATATATACAATATAAGAGGCTTTCCTGCAATTGGTGGTACTAGAACTGGTGGATTCATCAGGTACTGTTTAATTTGGTAAAAGGATTCTGCACATTTAGTCTCCCATTTGAATGGCACATTTTTGTGTAACAAGTGGTTAAATGGCAGACTTTTATCTGCTAGTTGAGCGATGAATCGCCTGATTGATTGAAGTCGCCCTTGGAGAGATCGAAGTTGACTGATATTCTTTGGTGTTGGCATATCCATAATGGCTTGTACCTTTGCTGGATCCACTTCAATACCTTTAGCTGAGACGATGTAACCTAGTAACTTGCCTGATGTAACCCCGAAGACACACTTCTTAGGGTTGAGTCAGACTTTGAATTTCTGCAATCGAGCAAAGATCTTTGTTAGGATGCCAAGATGTTCAGCTCTGGTGAAAGATTTTGCTAGTAAATCATCCACATAGTCTTCCATAAATGTGTGCATCATATCATGGAATATGGTTGTCATTGCTCGTTGATAAGTGGCTCCGACATTCTTTAAGCCAAAAGGCATAACATTCCAACAGTAGGTTCCCCAAGAACAGGTGAATGCTGTTTTGTCTTGATCTTCAGGAGCTATTTTGATTTGATTATAGCCTGAGAAACCGTCCATTAATGAGAGCATTGCATGGCCTGCTGTGAGATCTACAATTATATCAATACTTGGTAGAGGAAAGTCATCCTTTGGGCAAGCTTTATTGACATCTCTGAAGTCGGTGCATATTCTAATACTACCATCTGGTTTTGAGACTGGAACAATGTTAGAAATCCATTCTGCATAGTCAATAGGTCGGATGAATCCGACATCTAATAATTTCTTTAATTCCGTTTTGACCATGAGTGCTATCTGTGGATTCATCTTTCGTAGTTTCTGCTTGACTGGCTTGACCCCTGCAGAGATGGACAAGTGATGCATGATTAGGTGTGGATCCACTCCAGGCATATCAGCATATGACCAGGCAAAGTTAATTTGCTGTCCTTTAAAGAAGATGATGAATGCCGATCTTTCCTCTTCGGTCAGAGATTCTGCAAGGTGAATGTTTCTGGCTGCTTCAGTGGTACCAATGTTGATTGATTGAGTGGGCTCAATCAATATGGGTGATCGTTCATGAAAATGTTCAGGAAGAGTGTCAAGTCTCCCATCGTTAGGTGCCTTAAAAAGGTTTTCACCCTCAGATGCGTCCTTTATTTTTACTTTTTTGGGATCCATTGCTGCCATTGACTGGTTTTCAGCATTAGATTCATTATTTGATTCATTTTTGCGACTGAGAGACTTGGCACTCCCTGAAGAACAGACGTCGTTATGCGGTTCACTGGCAGAGCCTGTTTCGGGATTTACGGTACATAGGTAGTGGATAATAGATTCATCATCTGGAAAAATTGGGATATCATGAGTCTCAGGTTCAGTCCAGTCGATGAGATCAGGGAAGACAAGTGGTAAGGAATCATGGGGCGGGTCAAGTTCAGCTACTGTAAGTGTTAGAATAGAGTTATCATCGTGATGGGTCTTGTTTTTAAAGAAATTTAGGGTTTCATCGAGGTCTTCGATGGTATCATCTTCTACATAGACTTGTTCGTAATATTTCTGTTCGCTTTCCTGAACGTCATAGATATGTTGTGGTCCAAATTCAAGAGGCCTATCTTCTGTGTTATGTTCTTCTTGAGAAATGGATATGAAATCAGTATCATCGGGGATATTTGTAGTAGTATCAGAGCAGGTACCCCATTCACATTCATTTGAATCTGTTTCATATGCATCATCCCAAATTCTATCTGTACTGTAGACAGGTATGTTGTATGGCGAAAATAAATCTTTGATGATAGATACTATTTTGACATTCTGTGTTGATTCTGTATCTGATCCATCTTCTACATTCTGGATTTGTTCATAGATTGTGCTTCCTCGGGGAGGAATAATGGGTGCTTGTGATGATATGATTTGTTCTTGAGCCACCGGTGTGTGAATATGAGCCACTGCTGCAGATATGGCCTTCTTATGATCCAAAAGCTTTCTCTGATGTATCTTCTGATCTTGACGTTCTCTTGCCTTACGGATTGTTTCTGCTGATTCAAAGAGAGCTTCCTGCCATGATTCTTCTTTATATTTCTTCTTTTCTTTCCATTGAGATTTTGTATTTGTATGTGGCGGCCTTTTTAATAGGAAAGTGAATTTAGAACCTAATCCTACTTTATTTCTACTAGGTTGTGAAGGAAGATCTATAGGTTTAGTGACTCCTTCTTGGCGTTTCCCAATAGGTCCTTTACCGCCATATCCCATTTGTTTCATGATCAAGTAGCTTTTTCCATACAAGTGCATTGGTAGAACAATGTCTAGAGCGGCCGCTCTATTAGCTTCTTCTTCATCTTTGTATAACCAGTTAAGAACATCTTTATCTTCTGATTCGTGTGCTAGAGTCCCCAATTGGATGAAGGTACCATCAAATTTAGTTATGGGCTGAGTTGCCTGATGTGTTGATAGAGTAGGTAAACCATGCGATCTAGGTGATGTTGGCAATTTGGTTAAACACAAAGGCTCCATAGAGTATTGGCCCATGCCTTGGTCCTTGATTTGCATTTTCTGTTTGAAATCTCCCCATAAGGAGTTGGATTTTACGGTTGGTGGATCAGATGTTGAAGACCGCTGCTTTTCTCTGTTATAAGGAACCAAACTATCTTGGGCTGCCCCCATTGCATTGCAATGTTGAAATGGATTGTGATTAGCTGATATGGAGATTTCCTGTCCATCATAAGGAAATTTGACACACTGGTGGTATGTAGAAGGTACTGCTTGCATTTCATGTATCCAGGGTCGACCTAATAAGATATTATAGGTGAGTTCAATATCTAAAACTTGACATATAGTATCCTTTTGCACTGGTCCTACCTGAATAGGCAATATCACTGTTCCTTTAGAGGACCGTTCCTCATCATCATATGCTTTTATGGTAATCTTTTTACAAGGATCAATAGATTCTTCTGAGAAACCTAGTGCACGGATAAGCTTTAAGGTACATATATTAAGTCTGGCTCCTCCATCTATTAAGACTCTTTTAACACGGTGTTTGCAAACAATGACTTCAATATGTAGAGGAGTATTATGTGGATGACTCAATGAAGTATTATCATGCTCTGAGAAGGTGAGGTTATGAGACTCTGTCATGTGGGCCACCATAGCTTGGAATCTGTCTGTATCCAGATTTTGAGGTACATTTGTTTCTAAGAGTGCTTGCTCCAATATGTCTTTGTGTCTTGGAGATAGTTTTAACAATTCCAGGATAGATATCTGAGCCGGAGTTTTTCGCAGTTGAGTAACTAAGTCGTATTGGATCTTTGGTGTGGTGGTTGGAGGTGCAGTATGCCCCTTTAAGACATATTTCTGGGTTCGGGTTGTTACATTGACAGATTCATGATCACGTTTATCTCGAATGGTTATAACATTGACTTGATGGTCTTCAGCTGATATGTGATTGATTGTGTTGTTGTAGATGTGATTAATACGAGCTCCGCGTGTATCATTTGAACTTGATGCTCCATCTTTGTTATAATTTGGTAAAGGATCTTTGAAGGCTTCGTGATCATTATTTGTTTTGAGACCATCCACTGTTAAGTCACCTCGATCAATCATGTCTTGGATTATGTGTTTCAATCTCATGCACTCGTTTGTTCTATGACCTTTGTTTCGATGAAAATCACAATAATGGGAATCATTCCACCAAGGTGGTTTGATCGGGGGTTCGTAATTGTTGATTGGAGGTAAAGAAAGAACCTTGTTTGCTAACAGCTCTCTGAATGCGGACTCTAATGATTGGCCCAATGGTGTGAAAATACGCTTATGGAAATTGTTGGTGTTGTTGCGTGAATTGTTGTTAGGCCCTGGATTCAGATTTTTGTTTTGATTATCGTTGGCATTGTTGGTGTTGAGTTGTCCTTGAGTATTGTTTGGTGTATTGGGAGTAGCATTTTTAGGATTTTTCGTATTCTGAGTATTTCCTGATAAAGCAAGCACTGGCTGTTTAGATTTAGGATCATAGGATTCATTGTTGCCGTCGTTTTTGTTTCGAGTCCAAAATCGAGTTTCGTCTAGATTGGTATTGTTTTGGTTATTGTAGTTTGATGAGTTCGTTCCTTCTTTGTAGAACTTGAGTGTTCCCTTTTTGACACAAGCTTCCTCTACTTGGATGCCATTTTCAATTAACTTGTCAAAAGATGGGATGCATTGAAGTTTGAGTCTGTAACTCATTTCCCCATTCAAGTTATCAATGAAGATTTCCATTTTCTCTTTTTCAGGAATATCGCGAGGATATCTTGATACCATGCGTCGCCAACGTTGAAGGAATAACATGAATGTTTCATTGTTCTTTTGTTTGGTGTTGCAGATATCTAACATGGTTATGGCATGTTGGATGTTGTAAGAATAATGGGTGATGAACTTGTTGACCAATTCGTCAAATGATCTAACAGGTGGTGTAATCTTGGATAACCATTCCATTGTTTGTCCTCCCAGGCTTCTTGGGAATAACCTCATCAGATACGTGTCATTATGAGCAAATTCAAGACTCATAGTACAAAATTCTCGAACATGATCTCGAGGATCACCTTTCCCATCATATTTATCAAATTTGGGAATGTCTGAGTTTGGAGGAAAAGGTATCATGTTTAAGCTTCTGTCAAATGGATAAGGACAGATTTCGTTTATAGAATACCGCACTGTTGTCCCTTGTTGCATGTCATGCATTTGTCTTTGCAACATTTGCATCTGTTGAGTAAGAGCAACCAAAGGCGTATTATCTTGCCGAGGGAAGAGTTCTTCCCTTGGATTTGTTCTCATTTGAAAAGGTGTGGCAAATGGTATGTGTTGTTCGGGGGTTTCGAACATAGGTACTCGCATTTCTGGTATATGTTGTTCTGGAATACGTTGTTCAGGTATGCGAGTCTCTTCTTCCCTTTGTTGTTCTTGATATGTGTATTGTTGAGATCCTGTTTGAAAGACGTTTGCGTCGAAATCTTCAGGAAGTTTGACACCTTTGCTTGTAAGCATAAGTAGATATTTTTCTTTGTCATTTTCCATGAGTTTTTCAATGAGTTTTTGGAATGAAGGATTTTCTTGGCATTCCTAAAGAATTGCGTCAGTAATTTCAGGATCTTCTGAAGATGGAACTTCAAAAGGATTTGATAATCTGCGATTCATACTTGATTCCGCGGGTGTCTCGCTTTGTTTGTTTCGTTGAGAGCGAGTGACAGGCATTTCAATAGAAACTTTCAGTGATGAAAGGAACAAAGTCCTCGTTGATGTTTTGCTCTGGCGTTGGTGGTTCTGGTCTAGGTGTGTTATATGTGATGCACTCGTCGGGCAGGAATGCTGGATTGATTTTTCCTCCGCGGTTTATCTTTTGATTAAAAGCAGACTTTTGACAGTATGCTCTTGTTTTCAGGGGTTCTTTGTCAAATTCGCTGGATTTGTTTTGGATATAACGTTTGACGTGATGAAGAAATACCCGATGAGATTTGAAGAGTTGACGATTGATGTATAAAAATTTATTTCTCTTGATGAATTTGGAAAAGCTCGGTCGCTGTTTCTTTAAAGTGATGTTGCGATAGAGGTTCTTCTTTCTCAGAATGAGGGGATTAGTCATGCATGAGTGATCAATGATTTCCTTTGATTGATTTGGATTCAGTTGATTCTTGTTTTGAAAATTTCAAATTTTACTTTATCAGAATGAAGGTTTAGCTATTCCTTCACGATAAAGCATGTCAAATGATATGGATAAGAGTTTCCCGATCTGGAAACTGAATTTGACAATTTGGAAAATTTCTAGACAAGTGTTTTTGAGATGAGATCCGTAAGATATTTAAAGGATTGAATTGACACTGATGATGACAAGTTTCTGGATTATGATAGAAAAGACGTCCTCTAATGCTCGATTCGTTTTCAGATTTGGACAACCTTGTTTGACGCAAATTTGACTTGAGAAATAGTTTTATGGCTTGTTTTTGTCACTCGGGTTTGATAAAGACATGTTTTGATGAAAAACTGTGTTTTAAAATATTTTGAATTTTTCAAAAAATTTTGGTCTTTCAACTCTTTGTTTTTCTCCTTTTTCTCACGCGCTAAAACAGTTGTTCAATGCGCTAGCAAATTTTTTTAATGCGCTAAAACTATTTATCCACGCGCTACTCTGCCCCTGGTCACGCGCTAAAATATTGACTTTGGAAAATTTTATTTGGTAGACTGTGAAATATGTACGCGCTAGACTGTATTTTCTAAGCGCTGACTGGTTTGGTTAATGCGCTAAAACAGAGATTCTACGCGCTAAGATGTTTGTTACACACGCTAAAAAAGACTGTTTTGAAATTTGTAGTGAAGTTTTTCTGGAGAATTACGCGCTACACTGCTACTTTCACGCGCTAACTGGTTTGGTTAATGCGCTAAAACAGAGTTTCGACGCGCTAAGACGTTTGTTACACGCGCTAAAACAGACTGTTTTGAAATTTGTAGTGAAGTTTTTCTGGAGAATTACGTGCTACACTGCTACTTTCACACGCTAACTGGTTTGGTTAATGCGCTAAAACAGAGTTTCGACGCGCTAAGACGTTTGTTACACGCGCTAAAACAGACTGTTTTGAAATTTGTAGTGAAGTTTTTCTGGAGAATTACGCGCTACACTGCTACTTTCACGCGCTAACTGGTTTGGTTAATGCGCTAAAACAGAGATTCTAAGCGCTAAGACGTTTGTTACACGCGCTAAATGATTCCTAACATGCGCTAGGATATGTTTTGCACGCGCTAAAATATCTGGTCTCTGTTTTACTTTCAGTTGAAACGCTACTGTTTTTGTTGTACGCGCTATTTTGTTCTTCAGATGCGCTAAAATAATTGTTTGATGCGCTAATATGTTGTTCCCACGCGCTAAACTGCCTTGATTTTTCTTTTTGGTGCCTTTGTGATGTTTTTGACTTTTGTTGAGAGAATTTTTAAGTAGGATGGATGATTTTCTGAAATACAAAATATAAACACGGCACACAAAGTACAATCATTTCACTTAATCTAACATAAAGTGTATGTTCTGTCGAGGATGTTTTCGAATCCCAAATGTTTTAACAGGTTGGATACAAAATAAACACTTCAGAAAGACTCTTTATTCAAGGGTCATAAGCACATCATAGCTCACTAGTCTCGATACTCCGTCAGCTCAAACAGCCGTGTCACCCCCTAGAGGGCGCCCGTTTTTTTGCCTTTTGCCAGAAATTAACCCAAAGTGAATTGCTTCACAGTTGAGTAGTTATCTTGAGAGATATATGGTGAGTAATCTTGTGGGCGGATTCTTCCCCACCCTTGCACTATGATGTTACAAATGTTTGGATACTGACTCAGTTCAAAGTTTCTAATGCTAAGGTTCTTAATCAGGCTTCCCGTTTGGCCGTCAGTGATAAACTCCCTCAGGAGGCTTCCCAACCTTTAGAACAAAGACTTTACGTATCTCAAGGATACTGGGGGAAGGCTAATCGCTGCGCGCAACCGTTGAAAAGGACTTTCGTCACTTTCCACATTTGATTATAGTGGGTTGGAATTCTTGGCGTCAAAGCCGTTCCCCACTTAGGTCGTTCCCTTCACACCGGCCATAAACGGCTTTAAGAGTTGAGTGCAACTCCTCGGGAAGGCAGACCTGCTAAAGGATTTATTGCTTGAATTAAAGAAAGCTTTAAGAGTGGTTTGGATTTTTGGTCACCCAGTTAAGGGGAGAGCATATACCTTCCACTTTCGATACACGGCAGATAAGTTGTTCTTTTTAGCCTTCAAGACAATGGTTTGCTAACCTCTATTTGGAGATGTTGCTCCAACAAGCATGGTGTTCTTTTTAACCCTGTATAGCAATGATTATTTAATCTATGGAAAATAGATCGTCAACAAAGCAAATTTTGATTTTCGAGGTCAACAAAAGGAAAAACGTTTTGTTTGTAAAACAAATCTCCTCGCTTTTCCTGCAAGAAACTTGTTAAAAATCCTGCAAAAAGAAATCGGTTAGTTTGTTTCGGGGGACTTCCACAAGTCTAAAATTATTTATTCGGTTACACAATCTTTTGTTGGTTTTCTTTTTGACGCGCTACAGAACAAACTGTACGCGCTACAATATTGGGTCGATGCGCTACTGTCCCGCTTGCGTGTGCTATTCTGTTTCTCAGAAGCGCTACTCTGTCGCTCAGACGCGCTAATTTATGGTTTGGTTTTCCCGCGGTCTGTTATTCGGAAAATTTTTGAAGTTTAATGCGCTGACTGTCTATTCAAATGCGCTGGAAGATCGATTCTAAGCGCTATTATTTTTGGCCCATGTGCTAATCTGTCAGGTAGATGCGCTGATCTGCGTTTCGGTTTTTCTCGGGAAATTATGAATTTTAATGCGCTAACTGTCCGTTGATACGCGCTGGAAGATGTAGGTGAAGCGCTAAAACTTGGGGTGCATGCGCTATTCTGTCAGGCAGACGCGCTAATCTGTGGTTCGCCGACGTCGATACCTACAGGAAAATTTGTCAATAGTTTAATGCGCTAAGGGACAGTTTGAACGCACTGGAACAAAGAGCCCACGCGCTAAACAGTAGGTTAGAAGCGCTAAACTGTTTGGCTTATGCGCTAAAATGTTCCTGAGACGCGCCAATTCTAGTTTCCCGCGTACCTGCAAAAGTCTTCAAATTCAAAAAACGATAAGTTATTGGGGTGCGTGCCCCACGGTGGGTGCTAGAAATGTATGTGGAAAAAATGGATTAATAAAACTAAATATGTGAAAAATTACGATAAATATCAATCCACACACACACACAGGACTTCTTGATGCAAGCTATGGAATAACGTGATGTTACTCAGCTTCCCAAGGAGGGTCCCATGGTTCTCTATCTCACAATGTCCCTCAAACCAATGTTTTGCTCTCAGATTACTGAGCAAAATGGTTTAGGGATGGCAAATATGAGAACGAGAGAGATTTTAACTGTTTTTAATATGAGATGTGTTATAAGCTAGATGAGATGTTAGAAATGCAACAAACTAAATGATAAGATGACAAGGTTAGTATGAATACTATCCTAACATACTATATTTAATCTATGATTGAACTAAAATGATAAATAAACTACTTTAGCATGCATGTTCATGATTAATTCTGATCTAAATGGTAAATAAAGTAATCTAAGCATGCATATTAGTCTAATTTATGATCTAAAAGAGGCTAAATGAGGAGCATATATAAAATGAGAAAGCTTGAAAGAATTTGAGCATAAGTGTGATGCTTCAAATTTGAAAGATGATTGTTAAGAATGGAGGAATGAGAGCTCTATTTATAGCACAAACAGGGCAATGCATGGTCAGGATTGAAAGGTTTAATCAAGGGCCAGGTTTGAAAGTTGGGGATCCATGTGCACAATTGGCACCAATGAAATGGTGACAAATGTCCACACCAGATTGGGTTGAAAGAAGAGGTTGGAGGCATTAAAGGCCTGAGGAGACCTCATGGTTATCTAAAGGCTAAGGGTCAAGTCTAAGTTAGGTTTACCCACTGAATTAGGATCTAATCCAAGGATAAACCTTTGTGCAAATGATTAAGAGATAATCATGGTCAAAGCATTAATAACCTGATGAGACCCTTGGGTTGGATAGAGGTTGAGTCAAAACAAATGTTTTAACCATGTGGGAGGGTTTGAAATAACCATTAATGGTTATTGGAGACTTTGTGGATTAAGTGGTTGAAGGTTGGAAGCCTTCAATGGTTTTCAAAGACTTTGGGGTTTTTGGTGGTTGAAGGTTGAAAACCTTCAATGGTTATCCAAGACTTTGGGTCATTTGAGAAGTGACCTCCCTTTGCTTTAGGGATGTGACAAAGTTTAGAGGGGGTTTAGGTTAATTAGAATTGGTTAGAAGATTCTAGAAGGAGTTAGGAAGGGGTTTGGGTTTTTGCAAGTGGATGGGGAATTATAGGATTAAATTGAATTATTTGATTTTCATTCAATTTGGTTGCAATTAAATAAATTTGATTTATTCAATTTAGGATAACTATTTAATTAAATTTGAATTTAATTAAAAGTGGCTAGGGGGATTTAATTGAATAAAATGATTTATTCATTAAATGGTATAGTGAATTTAATCAAGTGATTTACTTAATTAAATAGAAGAATGTGGATAATTTAATTAAATTGGATGTAATTAAATAGGAAAATGAACATAAAATATTCATTTAGGAATATGGTCATTTTTATATGTCTACAGTACCTAGTGAATTCCTCAGAAGTAAATTCACCGCTGTAGCGTCCTAAAATTGCGACACTTGCAATTTCGACTGCATTTCGGTCTTCACGATGGCGACGCAACACGCAACCTGAATGGAGACCCCGAAACCTGATTATGACACTGAAAACTGCATTTTCTTGCACCCTGGCCTGAACCTCCTTTGCACCCTGCTGTCCCGGGAGGTGGGACCAGGGCGCCCTGGTCCCTGGGTCCTATTTTGGGCCCGGTCTCCTTTGGACTTCGGGCCTTTTTGTTTGCAATTTGGAAAATAAACTTTCCTGGTCGGCCTAAGGTCGGGAAAATCAGTCTATCAGCCCTAAATGACAAGTATATAAACTACATTTTTCTCTCTCATTTGGCATGAGGAGGAGAAGTGTACAAAGCGTGGAAACTATACTCAAGCATTCAAGCATTCAAGCATTCCTTTAAGCAATTGATCATTTCAAGTCTCCATTCAAGGCTAAGTGTTGCATTCAAGACAAGGATTCAACCATTGAAGAGGAGATCACATACTACTACAACATACAAAATACAACATCTAAACCTTCGCATATAAGGATACAAACATCCTTAGAACAAGGTATTAGTACTTGTTTTACAGTCACTTACATTTACAGCTCTTGCTCATTTCTTGGTTAATTCCAAAACCGGGGTTTGACCTAAAGGCAAACCCCTAATCCCTAACCCCCCAATCATCTTCGCTTTTCTGTGTGTAGGTTGCAGGTACGCGGCTGAGATTGAAGATCTGGAATCCTTGTGCAGAGACGAACAGATCCCCCTTCGTTTCACGGATTTTTCGGAGGACCGTGGCGCTGGGCGCCATCGTCCCGACAACTTTTGTTCAAATTTGCAGGACAACGCCGTATCGACATTTTACTGCTAATTCCAGGTCCGCAGCTTCATACTGTATTCCTATCTCAGTTTATAAGCGAATCTTTGTCACTTTTTATGCATTCCTAGCTTAATTCTCCTATGCACATTCTTTACAAAAGAGGGTAGCCTTGCTTTCTTAACCCTTGAAACACATTTAGCATCCAATCTTGCATTGCGTGGGATTGGATCTTGTGGGTTTCAACCCCTCTTTTGAATGTAAAGTCTCTCCCCTAAGTGAAAACCATCGAATCCTAGCGAACCTCCCTTCTCTCTCCTTGGAGTTGGAAGAGGGGAGAGCAACTAGGGTTCGATCGCGATTTTCCACTTTACAACCGCCTTGATCTGTCCTCAGACATTTTATCTTCTTACCACTCTCTTTCTCAGCTAAGGCCCTGAATGCCTTGAACTTACCGAAAGCTTCAGTTTTATCCTTCAAGAATGTGACCCACATCATCCTTGAGCAATCATCAGTGAGAATCATAAAATATCTATCACCTTGAATGTTTTTTGTTCTTATTGGTCCACAAAGATCTATATGAACCAGATCTAACAAGTGCTCTGTTGAAAAGGATTTTCTTTTGAAAGTTGAAGAAGTCATCTTTCCTAACTGACATTCTTTGCAAAGAGTATTAACCGG
Source organism: Cryptomeria japonica (assembly GCF_030272615.1). Classification (NCBI taxonomy): domain Eukaryota; kingdom Viridiplantae; phylum Streptophyta; class Pinopsida; order Cupressales; family Cupressaceae; genus Cryptomeria; species Cryptomeria japonica. Next base: position 572,710,594 of record NC_081405.1, read on the forward strand.
CTTGTCTAACTGAGGCAAACCTCTCACTGTCTTGGACTTACTCACTTTAACAATGTTATCAAAGTTTATATGACAAAATCTACTATTCCAAAGCTAGCTATCATCTATTTTTGCAATAAAACAATTGCTAACTTTAGAATTAAGGTGAAATAGGTTACCTTTAGTTTATTTTCCGGTTGCAATCAATTCACCTTTGTTGTCAAAGATTATGCACATACCATTTTTAAACTCTAGTGGGTATCCTTTGTCATTGAGTTGTGACACACTCAAAAGATTGTACTTTAGTCCTTCAACCCAATAGACATCAACTGCACTGCTCTTCCTATTAAGAGAAATAACTCCTTTACCTTTAACCATACAAGGTGAGTCATTGCCAAATCTAACAACAACGCCATCAAATTCTTTCAAGGAAAGAAATTTGCTTCGATCACCAGTCTTATGATGTGAACAACCACTATCAATGATCCAATCATCAGAGTTATCCATCTTGGATACTAATGGCTTATGGTCTGATATCTCTTCCTTAATAGCTACAAACACAATATCTTCACTAGCATTACCATCAGATTCTTCATTAGTGATACCACTATTAATAGAAATAAGACAATCTCTCTTGCCTTTACCCTTATACTTCTTGAATTGATCTCTTTTGTGTTCTTTTTCACCATTAGGACAATTAGCCGCTATGTGACCAATCTTGTTGCATGCAAAACATTTTAAAGGTAATTTACGTCTGTATTTACTAGTGCCTCTAGGCAACTGCTTTGCCAATAATGTTTCAAGATCCACTAAAATGTCTTCATCATCAACATCTCTGCTGGATATAGATTCATAACCATGACTAGTTTCTCTACTTTTTCTCACAGATGGGTTAGAGACGGAAGCTCTAAATGTAGACTCAGATTTCTATACACTACCATCATAACCGTTTAATTCAAAAGCAATAAGCTTGCCAATAATGGAGTCAAGAGTTACCTTAGTTTTGTCAATGGACTTCAGCTCCTGAATAGCTGCAACTCGAATAGCATAGACCGGTAATAGGGTTCTCAGTACCTTACTGATTACTGTGGCATCTTCCACTTTCCCTCCTGCACTCTTAATTTCACCGACTATCTCTTTTATCCTTTGACCATACTGCTGGATATTCTCACCTTCAAACATCCTCATGTCATCAAAATTTCCTCTTAGACTCTCTTCTTTAGCAATCTTAACATGTTCATCACAGCTGTAAATCTCTTCAATTTTTTTCCATACTTCATATGCAGTTTTAAGACCATGAACATCTACATATTCAACATTAGACAGGGAACGAATAATAGCCTAAAATGCTTGATGATTTTCTTGTTGTTATTTCTTCTGATCATCAGTCAAAATTCCAGTAGGTGCAATATACTTAGTGTAGTCACACAAATCTGTCCAACTTAATTAAATAAATATTCGCTATTTATTTGATTAAAAAAAAAATCCACTAGCCATCAGTTAATTAAATTAATATTTAATTAATTCATCTCCAAACATTCTCCTATCAATTAAATAAATTATTCAATTTTAATTAATTCATTAAATCAAATTCCAATCAATTAAATAAATAAAATCTATTTATTTAATTAAAATCCCATTTTCCTCTTTTAAATAAATTAAATAAAATATTTATTTAAATCATTATCCCCCCCCGCTTGCATTTTCCTACAAATGCAACTTGCACACATTTATTGAAATAAATGAATTTTTATTTTAATAAAATCCTATTTTCCCTCACCCACCAAATCCACTTGCAAAATCTAATCCCCTTCTAGATTCTTCTAACCCCTTCCTAATTAGCCTAATCCATCCCCTAATTATTGTCACATTCCTAAGCAAAATGGAGTCACTTCTCAAAGACTCCAAAGTCTTTGAAAAGCATTTAATGCTTTGTGTGTTCAACAAATTAACCCCCAAAGTCTTCCAAAACCACTAATGGCTCTTACATGACCATTTATGGCTCTTACATAACCATTATGGTTATTTCAAACTTGTCTCCCCAAAACATTTATTGTTTTGACCATATTTATCCTTTTCACATTTGCACAAGAATTTATCCATTGGATAAAAGCTTTATTCTTTGAATAAAGAGTTTATTCATTCAATTAACCTTGACTTTAACTCCCAAGGTCATATCAAACATTTAATGCTTATTCCCTCCCCTCTCAACCTATCTCACATTGACACTTGTCATCTTGGGATTGGGTTGAAAGCCCTCACATGGATTTGAAATCATTGTTGAGATTACTCAATCTCAACCATCCATTATTCCATTTTTCCTATAAATAGAGCCCATTTCTTCATAATCCAGATCCTGAAAACTTGTATGCATTTAACCTATAGGCATTTTAGAGAGCATTTAGCATAGAAAACTCCTATATTGTCATTTTGGTTAAAATAAATCATTTTAGTATCAATAGCTTAATATTAGCTTCTTTACTTACATTTAGAGCAATATTTCAATCTCAATCCTCCATAAGCATCCATAGTGCAAAAAGCTGCTGAGAGCTACACTATTTTGGAACTTGGAGAGGAGAGGAATAAGGGAGAAGGAGCTAAGAGCATGCTAAGAGGCATTTGGAGATGCCTCATTATCTTTGTTTCATTTGTTAGATATATTAGCATGATTTTAACATCTCTTTTGATATGCCTGTTTAGATTAGCTTTTGGTTAACTAACACTAACGATTTTCTGGTTTCTTGTGTTGTTTGTCATTTGCTAACCTTGTCCATTTTGCAGAGCATCACTTAGTATCTACATGATCCCAATACTAACTTCCCAGACTCTTGATGTAAATCTTCATTCTGTCGCTCCATATCCTATAGTTTTCTTTGTTGAACCTTAGACCTTCCTTCATCATCATGATCTAGCAGACATTTTCCTCAAGTTGTTAGACTTAGACCTTAGAGGACTTGAGATGCTTTGATACCAATTGATGGTATGATGAAAGAATAAGTATCCGGTAGATTACTGAGAAGCGGGGGGGGGGGAGGAGGGGTGAATCAGTAAATAAAAAACTGATACAAACTTCCCAAACTCAAACTCAAACATACAAAGTAAACTTATCAATGAAATACCATTGTCAAGATCAATACTCATAAGAATACTGGTTGACTGTTACAACAACTTAACAATAAACAACATTTAACTTGTAAACATCCAAATGCTTTATCATATGCCAATGCTTCATTTCTCAATGCTTCCGGTTATCACGCCCTATCAGAAATAGTTAAGTAGTTAATCAAATCAACTATAAGATCATAACCACAAAAACATTCACCACATGACACAAGTATTTATATGTGGAAAACCCAAATAGGTAAAAACCATGGTGAGATGGGACTCACAAGATAATATCTGAACTCTTCTGAAGTTCACCCTGTTAGGAGCCAAGCCTGTTAAAGCTTTTACAAAAGTCCTGTTAAGAACTGATCCTGTTAGGAATCACCCGGTTAAGGGATTGACTACAAATGCCTTGTTAGAAGCAAATACCCTATAAGGAGTAACCTCAGTAAAGGATTTGAAAATCCAATCTAATAGACCACCTTGGTAGAGGATTTAATAAGTAACCAAGCTTGTTAGAGCTTACCCAATTAGGGGATTTCAATTATGCTGTAATTGTTAGAAAACAACAAGAGTTTCTTGATTTGTCTGAATAGCACTACACTTGCTTGATCAGATCCATTTAAGCTTCTATCTACCTTTACTCAAACTGCAGACTCATTCTTTGGTTTGGCAACCACACACTCAACTGATTTCTGTATGCGGGAAAAGCGGGTCGATAGAACTCAATATGTGAAAATATTGCCAAAGACTTGTCCACACACACACAGAGGACTTCTTGGTGCAAGCTATGGAGTAATGAAGTATTACTCAGCTTCCCAAGGTGGGTCCCATGGTTCTCTATCTTACAATGTCCCTCAAACCAATGCTTTTGCTCTCAGATCACTGAGCAAAATGGTTTAGGGATGGCAAATGCAAGAACGAGAGATGCTTTGATAGATTTTATAATGAAATGCATCCTAAACTATGCATGATTCTAGAAATGCAATAAACTAGATTATAAGATGACAAGATTAGTATAAATACTATCCTAACATGATATATTTAGTCTATGATTGAGCTAAATGATGAAGAAAATATTCTAAACATGCATATTTAGACTAATTCCTGATTTAAAAGAGGCTAAAATGATGAGCACAAAAATGATATATGAAAGCTTGAATGTATTTGAGCATAAGTATGATACTACAAACTTGGAGGATGATTCAAAATGGAGGAATGATAGCTCTATTTATAGCAAAAACAGAGCAATGGATGGTCAGGATTGAAAGAGTTGATCAAGGGTTGAGTTTGAAAGTTGGGGATCTATGTTTGCAATTTGCACCAATGAAATGGTGACAAGTGTCAACATAGGGTTGGGTTGAGAGAAGGGGTTGGAGGCATTAAATGCCTGAGAAGACCTTATGGTTATCTAGAGGGTAAGGGTTAAGTCTAAGTTAAGATTACCCATTGGATTAAGAGTTAATCCCAGGATAAACCCTTGTGCAAATGATTAAGAGATAATCATGGTCAAAGCATTAAAGGCTTGATGAGACCCTTGGGTTGGATGAAGGTTGAGTTAAAAGAAATTCTTTAACCATGTAAGAGGGTTTGAGTTAACCATTAATGGTTATGAAGACTTTGGGGATTTTAAGTGGTTGAAGACTTGAAGCCTTTAATGGTTATCAAAGACTTTGAGGATTTGAGAAGTGACTTCCCCTTGCTTAGGGATGTGACAAAGTTTAGAAGATGGGTTAGGCTAATTAGCAGCGATTAGAAGAGTCTAGAAGGGATTAGAAAGGGGTTTAGGAAGACAAGTGGGAGATGTAGGATTTTGCAAGTGGATGGAGGGATAATAGGATTTAATTGAAATAAAGTTAATTTAATTCAATTTGGTTGTAATTTGGAGAAATTAAATAAATTAGATTTATTCAATTTAGGATAACTATTTAATTAAATTTGAATTTAATTAAAAGTGGATAGGGGGAATTTAATTGAATAAAATGATTTATTCATTAAATGGGTATAGTGAATTTAATTTAAATAAATTGAATAATTTACTTAATTAAATAGAGGAATGTGGATAATTTAATTAAATTGGTTTTAATTAAATAGAGAAATGAACATAAAATATTCATTTAGGAAAGTGGGCTCAATCAATATGGGTGATCGTTCATGAAAGTGCTCAGGAAGAGTGTCAAGTCTCCCATCGTTAGGTGCCTTAAAAAGGTTTTCACCCTTAGATGCATCCTTTATTTTTACTTTTTTGTGATCTAGAGCTGCCATTAACTGGTTTTCAGCATCAAATCTTTTACTTGGTTCATTTTTGCAACTGAGAGACTTGGCACTCCCTGGTTTGCAGACATTGTTACTTTGGGTGATCGTTCATGAAAGTGCTCAATCAATATGGGTGATCGTTCATATACTACCATCTGGTTTTGATATTGGAATGATGTTGGAAATCCATTCTTTATAATCAATGGGTCGGATGAATCCGACATCTAATAGTTTCTTTAGTTCAGTTTTGACCATGAGTGCCACCTGTGGATTCATCTTTTGTAGCTTTTGCTTGACTGGTTTAACTCCTGAAGAGATGGACAAGTGATGCATGATTAAGTGTGGATCTACTCTGGGCATATCAGCATATGACCAAGCAAAGTTAATTTTTTGTTCTTTAAAGAAAATTATGAATGCAGATCTTTCTTCCTCTGTCAGAGATTCTGCAAGGTGTAGGTTTCTGACTACTTCTATGGTACCAATGTTGATTGATTGAGTGGGCTCAATCAATATGGGTGATCGTTCATGAAAGTGCTTAGGAAGATTTTCAAGTCTCCCATCGTTAGGTGCCTTAAAAAGGTTTTCACCCTCAGATGCGTCCTTTATTTTTACTTTTTTGTGATCTAGAGCTGCCATTGACTGGTTTTCAGCATCAGATCTTTTACTTGGTTCATTTTTGCGACTGAGAGACTTGGCACTCCCTGATTTGCAGACATTGTTACTTTGTTCACTGGTAGAGCCTGTTTTCGGATTTACGGTACATAGGTAATGGATAATAGATTCATCATCTGGGAAAATTGGTATATCATGGATTTCAGGGTGATCGTTCATTTTTATACGTCTACAATTTCTACCAACTCTTTCCAACACTAAACAAAACAACTTCATCGACCTTAAATACAAATCAATTAGGTCGGTAACACAACAAAAATGTAATCCTCTCATCAATATTACAAACAAGTCGGTACAAGTATGACCATTGGATTTCATAGCAATCTCTACACATCAATCAAGAAAACCTCAACTGCTCCTTGATCACCACTTCATCGAGCTCAGTAACTCATCACGCACTTTGCATTAGATGAAATACACTTTGCTCATTCCTTAGACAAACAAACAAACAAGCATGCCAAAACAATTGACCTTGTCTTCATACAATGACCATACGTGTCACCATCATTACCACTCAACATCAGATCATAAACTGACATAACCAATTAAACAACCTTAATCGGTTAGGGTTTAACAAAAACAATTGGTAGGGTTTACCGGTTACATAACATAGAAAGGGTTTAACCTTTTACTCCAATTATCGGTTCAATTCACAAACTTACATATCGGTTTACAATATCCTTCATAAAGCTCTTCCTATCGTTACAAGACAATATCACCAATAACAACAACACCAGCAATATCATTACTGGTTCAATCGACATCAATGACAACATTACATATCATTAATGCAATCTTCATGCAAATGCCAACAAGATCAATCAATCAAAGAAAACCAAAACCAAACACGATATTGAAAGAGTTACCCTGCTAGTGGGATGATACAAAAGAAAATTGAGAATGATCCTTCAAAATTGACTGGTTACTAAAAGAGAGGAGAAGATTAATACCCTAAACAACTTCCAAAAGAATTTTCAAAGAGTATAATAATTTCCACTGATTGATGATGTGTAATAGGTCAGACAAACCCTATATTTATAAATTATAAGACAAAGTTCGTATTCATGCATGAAGGATGCATGATATTATTTTAATTAAAAATAAATAAGAAATATAAAATTTAGCTAATTATAATTATATGTGCATGAATTTTAATAGAATGAACTTATTAATAAAAAGTATTTGTAGTAATTTTATCTTCGAATGCATGCTAAGTTTTAGTTTTGGAAAATAGATCTCTTATCCTTTATTAATTCTCACATGATTATATTTTTGCTTTATCCAATTGTTACTTTGCATGTTAATATTACAATTTCCTCAAACTTATTAAAAATTATTATATTTTCTTACTCATGCATGTAATATTGTAATTTACAATCTCGAATTGATTTTATTTATTATTATTATTATTATTATATTTATATTTTTTAATAACTCAACCTTCAAATAAATTAATTAATATATTTTATTTATTTATACTACATTTGGCCTCTATATATATATCCACGCATACAATTTATAATTAAAAAATTCGTAAGTTACAAATCTTGATTTTTTAATTATATTTTAACCATTTAATTCTTTAAATAATTTATTTTATCTATTGATTTATTTTATTTTATTTTAAGGTGAAAGTGGCAAGCCACTAATATATTAATAATATTAATAAAACTGATGCAAGGGCTCTTGGAGGAAAGAACCAGCAAGAAAACCTCCATTCCTAGCCCGAAAATGCAAATAACATTATGATAGAAAAGATAAAAATCCCTCGCCCCCCACCGTTACCCCCCAATTACATGTATGTAAAATAGGTACATCAAAACTTGCTACATACGTAAAAAATGCTGATGCAGTTATAGTCATGGACTCATGCCAATGTCATAAACACATGTTTTAAACCGCAACATCTAACTCTTCGCTTATCATCCTTACCAGTCACTTGAGCATCACACAATTCCTGTTTGCCGGTTCACTATCTCCTTTATCGGTTAACTGTATATTTGACTCTGCTACCAATAGGGCTATACCGGTTGGGCTACACCGATTAGGCTTACACCAGTTAGGCTCTACTAGTTGGGCTACACCGGTTAGGCTATACCAGTTAGGCTATACCCGTTATTGGTTAGGCAAAACCGGTTGGGAAACAACGATTGGGCTATAGTGGTTGGGCTATATCAACAACAAAAAATAGGGCACTTAATAGTCTGAAAAATTGCCCCTTAATCTTCTGAAGAGGGCCTGGTCAAAAGGAAGGATTAGCAACACAAAAATGATTAGGATGGAGTAAAGCCTTCAAAAAAATAAAGCAGTGTGACCTTTGAAGAGCACTATGTATTAAGGGCCAAAATATTTGAAGCAAAATTGAGCAAAACCTGCACAAACTCGAATGATATTTCTTGCATAACCATCTAAATCTTCACTGAGTATCATCACCCATTAATGCCAAGAAGAGATAGTATCAAAATTGTAAAGACGAAAGCAAAATTTGGAGACTAGGGCAACTATTCTTCCATAGGTTGTGTAGTCACATAAATCTGTCCACTTAATTAAATGAATACTTAGTATTTATTTGATTATTTAACCATCAATTAATAATTAATTAAATTAATATTTAATTAATTCATCTTAACCCTCTTCTCCTATTAATTAAATAAATTATTCAATTTATTTGATTTAATTCACTTAACCAAATTCAGACCATTAATTAAATAAATAAATCATATTTATTTAATTAAATACTCTCTCACATTTAAATAAATTAATATTTATTTAAATCCCCCAAAATCCCACCTCTCACATTTAAATAAATTAACATTTATTTAAATCACCTTTATCCTCTACCCACTTGTATTTTCCTACAAAAGCAAGTTGCACAATTATTTTAAATAAATAATTTATTTAAAATCACCTTTATCCTCCACCCACTTGTATTTTCCTACAAAAGCAAGTTGCACAACTATTTTAAATAAATTATTTATTTAAAATCCTATTTATCCTCACCCACTTGAAACCTTTAATGGTTTCCCTTAAAGTATTCAAACTTGATGGCTTTAAAGTCTTCAAACTTGATGGCTTCCTTCTATAGTCTTCTTAAGACTTTAATGGTTTTCCTTAAAGTCTTCAAGCCTTTAATGGCTTCCCTCAAAGTCTTCAAGCATTTTAATGCTTTATCTTCATTTTTCTCATTTAAATAAATTAATATTTATTTGAATATTTATCCAAATGCAAATTACACCATTTAATTGAAATAAATGATTTTATTTTAATTGAAAATACCAAAATTTCTCCCACTTGCATTTTCCTACAAAATCCACTTGCATGCCTAAACCCCTTCTAGAATTTTCTAATCACTTCTAAATAACCTAACCCCTTCTCTAAACTTTGTCACATTCCTAAGCAAAAGGGAAGTCACTTCTCAAACCCTCAAAGTCTTTGATAACCATTAAAGGCTTTCAACCTTCAACCACTAAATGGCTCAAAGTCTTTGATAACCATTGAAGGCTTTCAACCTTCAACCACTTAATCCCCAAAGTCTCCAATAACCATTAATGGTTACCTCAAACCCTCCCACATGGTTAAAACATTTGTTTTGACTCAACCTCTACCCAACCCAAAGGTCTCATCAGGCCATTAATGCTTTGACCATGATTATCTCTTAAACATTTGCACAAAGGTTTATCCTTGGATTAACTCTTAATCCAGTGGATAATCTTAATTTGGACTTGACCCTTAGCCTCTAGATAACCATGAGGTCTTCTCAGGCCTTTAATGCCTCCAACCTCTTCTCTCAACCCAATCCTATGTTGACACTTGTCACCATTTTATTGGTGCCAATTGTGCACATGGATCCCCAACTTTCAAACTTGGCCCTTGATTAAACCATTCAATCTTAACCTTTCATTTCCCCATTTCTTCTATAAATAGAACCCTTCTCCTCAAGCAAAAAGGAAGCATTTTAGAGTATTGTTGTTATACTGGCATTAGCATAGAGCTTTCTCATAGCATCACTATCTACACTTGCATAGCATTTGCTTATCATATTCAACCATCTTGAATCTCCATATGGCATCCATGGATAGTGCTAAAAGCTGAGAGCTACACTCATTTGGGACTTGGAGAGGAGAGGAACAAGGGAGGAGCAACTATGAGCATCTTGATTAGCTATTTTATTCTATGTTTATATGCTTTATATTTCATGCTTAATATCTCTCTTGATATGCCTGTTTAGGATAATCTTTTGTTGCTAACACTAACGTTTGTTTCTTGTGCTCTTGTGTGTGTTGCCATCAAACAGTTTTCTAATCCTTTTTGCAGAGCATCAGGTTGTACACGTGATTCTTCACTAGCTTCATTCAAGCTCAGGTTCTGAAAATGGAGAATAGGGATTTCTGAATTCAACTGTGACAAATTCAGAGTGAATTGAGACAAAGATTGCCTTTCAGGTAAACCTAGGTGATTGGTGTTACTTTGCAACCAAGTGTGAACATCTGAACCTGAGATTGCTGGTGGGCTAGGGACATTGTGGTCATGCCCCATGATCACAAGGAGAGCATGCAACTTTGAGTATATCCTGCTTCTTGTTTTAGAATCAAGACCTCTGCCCATATTTCAAACTGCTTGTTGAAATGGATGAACTGAAAGTAAGTCCAATGAGTGCTTAATACTATCATAAATGATGATAGAGTCATCTCAACTCTGCAAGTAATATCTCGGGAAGAGACCACCAATATTTTCTTTACCATTCTAAAGATCATATTTCTGAACAACAGAAATTAATTTATTACCCAATGTGAACTCAGGTTTCACGACCTTACTTGCAATACTCTGTAAAATGCTCCAAGATTGAAGTAAGTCCAAGGTGTTAGACAGTATTATGGAGACTAGCTACGATGGAAATATGATTCTTTTCTCCTGCGGGTACGACACTTCTTCACCAATAATTTTCTTTATACATCTTCTGCAATGTTGACACTGAACGTTAAAACCATGACCAAGTTGAGAGTCAAAAATATGACCATCAAAAGGTATTTCCCAATCTTCAACCTGCAAGAAAACTGTATAACTTCTAGGTCGATAGTCCATAGTTGAAAGGAATTCACTGAAAATACAAGTCGTCGGAGCTAGCGGAGGATGAAACCGAGCTCAACGAGTGCACTGCAAAGAGTTCTCGAGCACGATAATCAAAATTTAAAAGAAGAAACACACCACTAGAAGTCATGTGACACACGCTTAACCTGTAACACATGATAGTATACACATGCGAAGTACAGAGTAAAATGAATGCTATTAATAATTAGAGAAAATGGGAGAAAAATCCTTTAATTGTCATGATTAGCAGCCCATTTGAGTGAATGACAATATGCACTTTTGGCCTTATACTTCAACTACCATGCCTTGCTCATGCAAAAAAGATCTGAGTGATCATTAAAGATTGATGTGCATATGTGCAACCTTAGGTTTGTTCATTAATGGTTATCTCCGCTAGCTGAGGAAAGTCTACCAAATTGAGCCCCAATCTGGATGAGTCTAAATTAATGTTATCACATCCCAAGTTTGCTAAAAAATCCACTGCTTTATTTCCCTCTCTCAAAGTATGAGAAATTAAGTGATCATGAAATGTGTCAATGAGAGACTATATTTGTTTTAAAATATATGCTATTTTTCAATTTGACAATGTTTTCTTGATGTAGGCATTAATAATAACACTTGAGTCTCCTTCGATATGAATTTTTGAAAGGCCCAATTTTTTGGCTAATGATAAGCCAATCAATAGAGCATATGCTTCTGCAACATTGTTTGTGCCAGGGGGAATAAAAGAGGTTTTAAAAGCTGCCAACTTACCTGAATGATCCCTAATGCAAACACCAATACCTGACTTACCCGGGTTACCTCTTGAGGAACCATCAAAGTTAATCTTCACATAACCAATGGGTGGTGGCTGCCATTTGACATTTGCTTTGTCAATAGATTGATGACTGTAATTCTTACAAGCAGGGGGAGATGGAGCAACCAATCGATGGCAATTCCTAATCATTGATCCATCCCAAGAAGAGAAGAGGATATTACTCTTAATTTTTTTGTTGATGAAGGCATTGGATACTTCTGAAATAGACTTATCTATTCCATCCAAAACTTCATGAAGCGGGGAGGTATTCTGTCTAAAAATTCATTTATTTCTTTCCCACCAGATTGACCAAAATATTATTGTAGGGGCACATCTCCATATACATGCAAACATTGAAGTGGGAAAAAGCATTGGCCAAGACTGAGACAAATCCCAAAGTGTGAATGGCAAAGACATTGAAATATTGAGCTTCTTCATGATGAAGATCCAAAACTGTTGAGCAAAAGAGCAGTTGAGAAGAAAATGGTCAACTATCTTAATGTCTTCATTGCATAATACACATCGAAAAGATTGGGCAATTTGCAGTTTCTCCAATTTATCACTAGTCAATATTTTCCTATGCAATGCCAGCCATGCAAAACAACCTACCTTAGGTAAGACAACACTATTCCAGCAAAAAAAGAATGCTCTGTGTTTGAGATTTTGGTTTTGAATTTGTTGAACTGCTCTATATCCCGTCTTGATTGTGTATGAGTAATCCTTTGAAGGAGCCCATATTAACTTGTCCTTATCCTTTGATAAACAGACTACCCTATTCAAGAGTGTATGATGGAAGATAAATTTGAGATCTGCAGCTATAGGGAAGTCTGATACTTATTTCCAGATGACCTTTCTCAAGAAAAGTTCTACTACACTAACATAGTTAATGAGTTTAGAGCCCTAACAACTAATTGTCAATTGCATTACCTCTTTCAGATCCTCATTTTGGCTTAAGGGTGGGAGACCATTCTAGGAGTCTTCCCAGAAATGAATGCTCTCCCCATTATGCACTTCCCAGGAGACATAGTTAGATATCACCTCTCTAGATGAGATCATGAAATTCCATATTGCTGAACCCCTGGATGGATCCAGGATTGTAATAATCCTAAGTGAGTTAGGCGAATTAAGATACCTTTTTTGCATAATTTTGCACCACTTTTTTTGAGGCTGACTATAAATTTACCAAATGAGTTTTCCCCGAAATGCTTTGTTTCTTATTGATAAATCATGCATTCCTACCCTGCCCACATCTTTGGTAAGGGACATGTTTTTTAAGGAGATCAAAGGAATATTTTTTGATCATTCATGTTTTCTTTCCATAGGAATTCTCTGATTAATTTCTCATTTTGTTGGACAACAGAAAAGGGGGCTTTCAACACTGAAATGTGGTAATTAGGAATAGCAGTAAGAATAGTTTTAATGAGAAATATCCTTCTTGAAAGAGACAACCACCTATCTTTCAATGCTGAAACCCTACTTTTAATTTTGTCAATGATATTTTTCCAATAATTAGCCTTATTAGAGCCCACAAAGAGAGGAATGCTAAGATAAGTAGAAGGAAGTCCTTCTAATGAGAATCTCAAAATCTTGACAATCCTCTTTGATATCACAACATTAACATTAAATAAAAAGATCATGGACTTTTGTGCATTAATCTTTTGACCTGAGACTGAAGTATATAGGTCTAGGGTTGTCTTAATTTGCTTAGCTTCTTGAACATTTACTTTACCAAATAGGAGAGTGTCATCTGCAAACAAGGAATGGGTGACTGATATGGAGGTGCTCGTTATAATTGTTCCTTGCCAAAGCCCTTGTTCATGCCTAAGGGAAATTATCTGACTGAATTCTTCTGCCATGATGATGAATAAGGCTGGGGATAATGGATCTCCTTGCCTACACCTTGAGAAGATGGAAAAAAACCAGCAGGGACGCCATTTATAATGACCAAAAAAGGCACCAGAAATGCATGCTTTGATCCACTTGCACCACTTGTCAGCAAATCCAAACTTTTGGATAACTTTGAAAAGAAAAGACCATTTAACTTTATCGTAAGCTTTCATAACGTCTACCTGGATTACAAATAAGATGTCTGCTGTTCATTAATGGAATGAATAACTTCATGTGCAACAAGTGCTCCTTCCATAGCCTCTCTCCGTGGTACAAATCCACCTTGTTCGGGGGAGACAATTTTGGTGATTATGTGTTGAAGTCTCTGTATATGGTGAAAATGGATACAACAATATTGAAAGACTAAATGAATTCAACCACAAAACCCTAGCCTAACAATAACAAAGATCCACCATAACATATGAAGATTACCTAAGACAATGCAAATCAAATGAAATCACAAAGATTATACCATCACATGTCCAATAGGGTTTGAATCTCCATTCTTTCTATCTCCATTGATCTTGCTTGATATATTTGCTCTCAGATTTTATGTGTGCACAAGAGCTCAACACAGAACGGAAATGTGGTTGCAAGTAGACTTGATCGCATATGAGAGTTCGAAAGCGTAGTCGGGGCTGAATGCATAGTGAGGGTTTGATAATGAAGGAAGCATCTCCTTATATAGAAGACACTATATGAAATGGAGGGATAAGATTGAGAGGTGGAAAAGAGGTCGGCTACGATTAGAGGGTAGGTAGAGAAAATAAGAAAATAATGAGAGGGTAGGTAGTGTAGGAATTAAGAGATGAATGACATGTGTCATAGATGGAAAAGGCTAATGAATTAATTAAATAAATAAAGATTTATTTAATTAATAGAAGAAGTGGGATAATTAAATAAATAAAATATTTATTTAATTTAGGAAAAAGGATAATTTAAATAAATAAATGTATATATTTAAATGAGAAATAAGGCTAGAAGAGGATAAATGAATTAATTAAATAAATAAAGATTTATTTAATTAATAGAAGAATTAGGCTAAAGTAATTAAATAAATAAAATATTTATTTAATTAGATTGGACAATTTTAGGTGTCTACATTTTGCCCCTCTTTGAGACAATGCAACTTGTCGCGTTGTTTCAAAGAAGATAATATGAACTGATACAAAGTTGCCCCAAGATGGGAATGATATGCCCCCTCAAGAGATTGGATGAAAATGTCTGAAAAGATTACAGACAATCTCTTGATAAGAAAGAAAGGCTAGAATGGACTGACCGGATAAAGTGACAGAGTCACGGGATAAAGAAGACTGACTCGGGGAATGAGGGCTAGTGTAGTCTATAAAATAGACTACGAGGGGAATACATACTCATTATCATCCACACATCCAAGAGATCAGAGTGCAGAGAGAGAATTGAGCAGCAGCAGTCAGCAGCGATGGCATTGGTGCATAGATTCGATCGCGTTCGCCGATATTAGAGGCCAACAGATGCAGGAGAGCTGGTAAGTACCACAAAACCTCCTTGTACTTTGTCACATTAATTGTTGTCATTAATGCATGCCAGGTAATGCAATAAATGCACATTTATGTCTTTTAGGCTGAATCAATAGTTCTGTGATGAACATACTCTGTCGATTGGATAAGCTGCTGAGAGGATACACTCAAGCAGGTCCTCTAGGGAAGACTAGGATAGATGGAGGCACTTTGTGATGAATAGGGAGTACCAAGACATAGAACTTTGTGATGAACAAGGAGTACTAATATGAGCAGCACTTTGTGATGAACAGGGAGTGCAAAAGTGAGCAGCACTTTGTGATGAATAGGGAGTGCTAAAATGTAGTACTTTGTGATGAATAGGGAGTACCACTAGGATAAATAGCAACACTTTGTGATGAACAGTGAGTGTCACTGGGATAGATAGCACCACTTTGTGATGAACAATGAGTTTCACTAGGATAGAAGCAACACTTTGTGATGAACAGTGAGTGTCACTTTGACTAACATAATTGCTTTGCTTGATTGCAGGAGTACTTACCTATGCTGGAGTCACGGGAGAGATTCCCATTGACTCAGAGGTTACGACTAGAGTTGACATTCAAGGACAGGGCTGCCATTGAGGTTATGGGTCCGCGATTCATTCTGTATGTGCCTGAGTTTTGGGCGAACATGGGGTTGCTGACTGCGCTAGTTGAGAGATGGCACTCAGAGACTTGTAGTTTTCATTTGCCGATGGGTGAGATGATAGTCACCTTAGAGGATGTGTATAGGATTCTGAGGATACCAATCGATGGGGAGTTAGTTCCTTATGATCGAGATGGAGATAGGGATGCATTGAGATGAGTGTTTCAGGATCCAGGTTTGGAAATGAGGGTTGGACACGTGGCTTGGGATACCATGACACAGATAGGATTATCACTACCAGCGGTGCTGGTAGGAGTTAAACAACACCATCATTGACTGTGTTCTTGTTTTTATTCCAAAATCTTGGCTTATCTTTTCCTTTAAAGTCATCTTTGTTTTCCTTGAATATCTTAATGACTCCTTGTTCAATTAGGACCTTCTCTATTGCTAAGCCTTTTTCAGTGATGTCCTTGAAGGTGGACAAATGAGTTTTTCTTAGGTCATAACCAATGTCTTTGTTAATATTTTGGGTGAACATCTCTACCATTTGTTTTTGTGGAATTTCACAAGAGCATTTGCTGGCTAGATTTCTCCATCTTTGCAAAAATGATGAAAAATATTCTCCATCCCTTTGTTTGGTGTTGCACAAAGTAGTGACTGATATGTCTGTCTCTATGTTGTAGGAGAAATGTTGGATAAATGCCTCTGCTAAGTCACCCCATGACTTAATTCCAGGTGGGAGTTGGGAGAACCATTCCATAGCTTGATCGCCTAAGCTTTGTGGGAATAATCTCATCAAATATGTCTCTTCTGCTGCTACCTCAATGCAAGCTGTGAAAAACTATCTTATGTGTGCCTTAGGATCCCCTTTTCCTCTATACTTATCAAACTTAGGTGTCACAAAGTGTGCAGGAAAAGGAGGCATTGGAATGCTCTTGTCAAATGGATAAGGACATATGTCTTTCATTGTGTAAGTTGGCTTCGGTGTGTTTATGTCCTCCATTTTCTTTTGTAAGTCCCTGATTTGCTGTTCCAAATTGTTCTTAGGTGGAGACCGACTTCTTGGACCATATCCCAAGCCTGAAGGACCGGGTGGAGGAGGAGTATGTTGCATATATGGATGATATTGATCATACACATGTTCATATGAAGGAGGTCTATAATGATGTTGTGAATATGGACCACTTGGTATAGAGTCATGTTGAGGAATGGAATATCTGCTTTGTCCATGTATACCATACTCTACAGGAATTTCATGAGTTTGTTCTAATGTGTTGCCCCCAAATTGGATACGAGGTTTCCTTATGTCCAAATTTTGATCATGTCTTTGGATATCCAATTGCTTTGGTGGTTGGTCCTTAGTATTGGTATGTGATTGAGTATATTTTTCTCCATAAGACCTCCATAATGGTTTGCGAAGGTGAGTATCATATGCTTGACCATGTGTGTATGGGATCTCAGGTTTTTGAAATAAAGATGATGGTGATTCAGGCACAAGATGTGGTCCTCTATTACCTCCACTATTAGGCCTCTTTTGATCCATGTTGAAGTGAGGTTGTTGCAAAGGTCGATTTTCCATTATTTGAGACATGTCAAAATCATGAGGGATCTTAGCTCCACTTTGTGCCATCACTTGTAAGAAATATTGTCTATCCCTCCTCATTATTTCCTCAACCAATCTATTGAAATGGGGATTCATAATGGTGTCTTCCACTTCTGCTGAATGTATTGAAATGTTGTCCATATTATCATTGTGTTTATCATTGTTGTTTATAGTGTCCATGTTCTCAACATTTGGAATGTTTCTATATGCATCCATGTCAGGTGATGTAGTATGATCAGAATTGAAAAAGACATCATTGTCATACTCATAGGCACTCATGTTTGCGGACTCTTGAGCCTCTTTAGCTTCTCTCCTAGATTTTTGGGAACGGGTTTCAATCATGAACTAGGTATTGACCAAGATGTGAGAGACTAGATGAAAATGGAAAGAGTATGGAAGACCAAGAGTTGGATGGAATGTAAATAAATCTGAGGTTTACTTGCAATGTCCAAAGTGTAAGACGAAGTATGTATGTAGTAGAGTAGGTGTGGCTTCCAAAGAGATGATAGTTTCTCTTGATGAGGTAAGTTGACCTTGACTCTAAGCAAGACCAAATGAGACCCAAAGGTGATAGACCTTGATGAGGGACCACTTAGCAAAATGTTGTTGTATGTAGTGTGTTGACAAAGTATGATGAGGATAAGCAAGTGACCTTTTGACTCAAGTTTAGACAAATATGAATGTAATGTAAGGTGTAAAGCAATGATGAACTTTGTGAGACCCAAAAATAGGCTGAATGCTAGATGAAAACCCAAAGAGATACCTAGGAAGCTCAATAAGTCTGAAATTGACTGTTCTTGTTTGCTGGACTGTAAGTTTTTCCAATTTGTGAAGTTGTTTTGTTGTGACTCAATCTGAATGTTTGACTGTTTTTCGTGACAAGAGGACACAATGGTGATGAAGACTCAATGTTTGCAAGTGTTTAGACTCAAAATGACTCCAAGAAAAGTGTGTTGTTTGTTGTAAAAAAAATCTTTTGCATACACTTGAAGACACAAAAGACACAATGTTTTGCTGTTTGGTCTTGAATGTTTGATTGTTCAAAATAAGTCAAGCACAATTCTTATGGCTGGCCAAGACAATAGTTGTTGATCCCACATGGAGTTTTCCCCGAGGCTACACTATTCAGAGTAGATACTTAGATGCTTGACCCCACTGGCTCCACCCTCGGTACTCACTTCTCAAGGCAGCCAAGCATCAGTCACCACAAAAACTCCTCCTGGCAAACTTTGTATCTCTACTAAGAACCGTATGTGTGTGGGCCGCTACCAGAGGTCCGACCTCCTGTCCCAACAACTAGAAGGATTTTGGCTTCTAAAACAAAAAGGTGCCAGTAAGGGCATCCGCTCGTGTGACCATACATGCGGCACTTTCAGCTCTGTAAATACAGAAGGCTCCCAGCCGGTAGGGGTTACGCCCTACAACTGATTAAATAAATTTGATCAAACGGGTTTATGGGGAGACATAATGTCGGTATGAACTAATCAGCACACATTATCCATAGTTTTCACCATGGATATAGTTATTTATAGTGGTTTGGAAGAAGATGGCTTTCTTTTGCTACCACTTGGGTCGTTCTCTCCTCACTAGTAGTCCTAATGACCACACAAGGAGACAGACCCTCTAAAGATGAAACAAAAAGAGCCTATTGCTCAAGACACAAAAGACAATGGTTCAATTTTAGTGCACGAATTGAAGTGTTTGCTAGTCTATGAAAACAAGGTACACAATGAAGATCAAAAACCCTTGCCAAGGTCCCGCAATAAATATTTGTTAGTAGTTTGGATTGTTTCAAATGATCACCCCTTCTTGCAAGCACACAAGTTAGGTAAATTTTAGATCCAAAAGACTTTGTGAAATAGGGGCCTTCAACAATGCATTTTGTTGACCAATTCAAAGATCTGATTCATCATAAAAATACACCACTTGTAAAATTTTAAGAGATTTCCATAAATGTAAGAAAATCCAAAAAATTTGCTAATTTGCTCCAAAAATTAATTTTTTATGAAAAATCATAAAAAATTCATATAAAATGCAAAATCGATCCAAAAAATCTAAAATTTTTACTGGAGAGTCCTGATGGTCTTCTAAACTTTCAAAAAAAATTTTCTACAACAAATCCATGCATTTTGTGAGATATGAGTAAAATAATGCAAAACCCTAATTTTCAAAGATCTAATTTTTGAGGAATTATTTTGAATCAAATTTAAAATCATAAAGAATAAATACTATGTATAATTCTGAGAGATTTCCAAAAATGTAAGAAACTCTGAAAAATTCTCTAAATTGCTCTCAAAATTAAATTTTTATGAAAAATAAAAAAAAATTCATATAAAATGAAAATTTGATCCAAAAAATTTGAAATTTTTTTTTAATCTTTCTCATACTTTTCCTGACCTTCACAAAAAATTTGATACCAAAATTCGAAGCCGTTTGTGAGATCTGATCAAAATAAGGAAAAACCCTAATTTTTAAAGATCCGATTTTTAGGGAAATATTTTGCATAAAAATTAAAATCACAAAGAATATATCCTTGTATAATTATGAGATATTTACAAAAATGTAAGAAAATCTGAAAAATTCTCTCATTTGCTCTCAAGATTAATTTTTTTATGAAAAATCATAAAAAATTCATAGAAAATGAAAATGTGCTCCAAAAATTTAGAATTTTGGATTGAGAGGACCTAATACTTTCTTCAACCAAAAAAAAAAATTTGGTGCAAAATTTCTAAGCCATTTGTGAGATATGATCAAATCTCTCCAAGATCTTGATTTTGTGTCCAAAACCCTAGCTGCACAAGGTTATTCTCCAAATTGTTTTACAAAATAGCAATATAGGGTTAGAAAAATCTGCAAAAAACATAGATATAACAAAAATCCATGTCCCACGGGGTGTGCCAAAATGTATATGGTGAAAATGGATACAACAATATTGAAAGACTAAATGAATTCAACCACAAAACCCTAGCCTAACAACAACAAAGATCCGCCATAACATATGAAGATTACCTAAGACAATGCAAATCAAATGAAATCACAAAGATTATATCACATGTCCAATAGGGTTTGAATCTCCATTGATCTTGCTTGATATATTTGCTCTCAGATTTTATGTGTGTACAAGAACTCAACAAAGAACAGAAATGTGGTTGCAAGTAGACTTGATCGCATATGAGAGTTCGAAAGCATAGTCGGGGCTGAATGCATAGTGAGGGTTTGATAATGAAGGAAACATCTCCTTATATAGAAGACACTATATGAAATGGAGGGATAAGATTGAGAGGTGTAAAAGAGGTCGGCTACGATTAGAGGGTAGGTAGAGAAAATAAGAAAATAATGAGAGGGTAGGTAGTGTAGGAATTAAGAGATGAATGACATGTGTCATAGGTGGAAAAGGCTAATGAATTAATTAAATAAATAAAGATTTATTTAATTAATAGAAGAAGTGGGATAATTAAATAAATAAAATATTTATTTAATTTAGGAAAAAGGATAATTTGAATAAATAAATGTATTTATTTAAATGAGAAATAAGGCTAGAAGAGGATAAATGAATTAATTAAATAAATAAAGATTTATTTAATTAATAGAAGAATTAGGCTAAAGTAATTAAATAAATAAAATATTTATTTAATTAGACTGGACAATGGCCTTTGTAAAAATTTTGTATATTGTGTTGCATAGTGAAATTGGCCCGAAGTTATCAAATATCTTAGGTTCCTTGACCTTAGGAATAATGATAATATTAGTTGCATTAAATTTTTTAAGGATAGAGGCACTTTTTCTGGACTCTTCCAAGGATGCCAAAAGGTCACGACAGATAAATTCCCAACATTGCTGATAAAAAAGGGTAGGAAACCCATCAGGCCCCGGGGCTTTATCTGAAGGGAGGGAGAAGACATCCTTTTACAATTCCAATAGGGTGAATGGAGCCATCAATGCTTGGTTATCTTGTGGAGATATGAGGGTAGGAATTGCATATAATACCTCAACTTCTTGCTCTGCTTGAGGGGGAGGGGAGGGTGGAGGATTAAGAAGATTCTGGAAAAATCTAACCCCTTCATCTTGGATATCTTGAGCATTTGAGACTACTGCACCTGTATTAGAGTCCTGAATAGTGAATATTGTACTTGCTGCTCTCTTATGTTTTGTTGACATATGGAAGAATTTTGTATTCTTATCTCCTTCTCTAAGCCACAATTCTCGGGATTTCTACTTCCAATACTCTTCTTCCCTCTTACATAATTCTTCCCAATCCTCTTTTAACTGCTTTTGCCTTTGAAAGGTTTCTAGATCCAACCCATGTCTGATAATCTGCTCATTCACCTCAACAAGCTCCCTTTCCGCAATGCCTTTTTGAGCAAATATGTTTTTGAAAACTTGGGCATTCCATGTTCTAATTTGTGTCTTGACAAACTTCATCTTTTTGAAGAAGTGGAACATCTTAGTGCCTTCACAGTATGGAGAGGAGAACCACCATTGCTTTAATAGTGGTTGGAAGTGAGGATGGAAAAACCATATCCTTTCAAATTTAAAGGAAGGCTTATGTCTATGATTTGTTAATATTGATGACTTACTAATGTTAAGATAGATTGGAAAATGATCTGAACCTATATATGGCAATATTTCTGATGAAAGAGTGAAATCTTGAATCTTCCAACATTGTGACACAAGAAACCTATCCAATCTTTCTGCCATCTAAATAATATTAGCCCTTCTATTTGTCCATGTATACAAACCATTATGTGGGGCAACATCCTATAATGCATTATCATTAATGAATGCTGAGAAATCCTCCATAGTCTTAAAAGGTGGAAGTATTCCCCCTGTTTTTTCAACATGTGATATTATCGCATTAAAGTCACCACCTAAGACAATGTTGAGATCTGCATGTTGTTGTATGACAATAGTTAAAGCACTCCATGTCCTTTTTTTTATCCGGTGTAGAGGTTGGACCATAAACATTAATTAAATAAAATGCAAGATCAAAATTTTGATTTTTTAACAATTTCCACTATACATGTTGCTTGACCAACTACAATTTTTCTAGTTTTGGGATTCCATAATGTAACAAGACCCCTAGATTCACCTACTACCTGCACTTGTACTGACAACCAACCAACCCATTTCCCTACTATTTTTTATAATTGTCATGAGAAAGTTTTGACTCTTGAAGTAATATAACATCTTTATGAGAAGAATCAAACTGCTGCTTGATCCTATGTCTCTTGTCAGAGGCATTAATTCCTCTAACATTCTATGAGATTATTCTCATTGTAGACAAGGAGAACCCTTGGTCCTCCTCATCGTTCTCTTTGCAGATGAAAATTTTCCATCAAGTGTGGACTGCGTACCTGCCTCAATCTCCTCTCTAATTTTAGTGCTCTTGGGTTTTCTACCTCTCAGCTTGGGAGTCTTATTGTCTACAAAAGGTGTGGAAGGAGTTCGTTTGATTGACAAGGTTTTTGAGAAATCAAAATCTTCCTTCTTGAGTTGCAGAGAGCCCTTTGCTTGTTGGTTGTGATTGTTAATAGACCTATTCTTTGAGGCATCTAAATCAAAATCTATGTTGATCTCCTTTTCTCTTAAGGGTAGACTATTTGTTGCCTTGGTAGTAACATATTCCATTTCATTGCATTTTGTGGCATTATCCTGTATGTGTTTCCCTATCACTTGACAGGGATTCTCAAAGTTTGTACCATATTCCAGATCCCCCAGTGCCAAAATAGCAGAGATTGAACCATGGTCCAGATCCTCCTCAGCCATAGCATTGAGTTTGGGGGGATTCATGAAGCTTTCATATTAAAATTCTTCTATATTAGCATTCTAATTAGGTGTCCACCAATGATTTTAAACTTGGTGAGAGCAATTTTCAACTTTTGTATTATGCTCTAGATCTTCTTCTGCATTTACTGATCCAATAGTGACAGTACTCTTATTTTCCTCAATACAAGTAGCATCTTTTGCATTAATCTCCGGACCATAACCTAATGACTTCTCTTGCAAATAACCTATAGAATGGTGATTAGTATTATCCAGATTTATGTTGTAGCCAAATTCATCTTCAGCAATTTCATCAAATCTTTTTGAGGCCATCGATATTAATAAATCATTTTACATTTTCTCTAATACTTCTGTGGATGGTTTTTTGATAAAGTTTTGAAGCGAGGACTGAAGAGACATGTTAACCGGGCAGTCTTGGAGCATAAGGTTGTGAACAATGGCGTCTCTATTTATAAATTTTTTCGGGGCTGAAAGCTTCTTATTAGAAGCAAAAAAAATGACACGTGCATCCTTTAGACTCATGTTAATTAATGACATATGATACTTTGCTATGTGGTCTATTAAAACAATTCTGGATATTGTAGGTTAATAAAACCAATGAGGCAAAAAGAGAGGGATCTTGACGTTCAAATCTTGAATCTCCAATGACTGTAGCTTTAAGAAACTTCTCCCTTTCTTCTTATGGGTAATAGTTAATCTATCAACAATCAGATCATATTGAGAAGATGTTGTTGCTTCTTGAGTAGTGATAGAAGGGCTATTATCTGTAGGCAAATAATATTGACATTTGGTTGAGTCTGTAACATGATTAGTGCAAACATTGATAGGCATATGGTGAGATGATTAATGATATTAATAAGTGAAGTGACCTAGCATTTCTGAGTGCTTGTCAACAGACTCATCGTCTTGAATGATAAATTTTTGGACCCATTTCCCCCATTTTGAGATGATATCTAGATTAGTTGGGAATGGTTTAGTCATTGAAAGAAGTAAACACACACGCACTGACCGATGTATGAACTCAAAGGGGATTAGGTCATGCTAGAACAAAAATCCCCAATTTATTAGCAAACAATTCAATGAGTTATAGGTGACGATATTCCAGGGGGAGAGATGGGAAAGTGATCCAGAAGGGCATGAAACGACATAGTATTGATTCAACCTTGAAATTTGGGGTCCAAGCTAAAGTATAAAGCCCCAAACCATTGCAAAACCATCCCTGACACTTATGCACTATATCTCTGTGAGCCTTAGAATCAAAGAGAGCAATAAAATATTTTGACTGATCATCAATAAAGAAAATATCTTGGAGGCCTTTCCATTTTAATTTAGCCCATTGAAGAATCTCAGTAATCAATAAAGAGAGATCCCAAAATTTACCTATCAACGCTGTTTCCCTTAAAAGTGAGATTTGTGGTGATAAAAGTTGTTCTGGAAGTGTGATACAATGAGATGAATCTCCAACCTCCATTGCATTTACTTTGCTAGGCTCCTTGTCTATTTAATTTAACTCTGCAATATAATATTTTTATAGCTTCAATTATTATACCTCATCTCTTAAATAATATTTGTTTATTATTTTTATAATTTAATTATCAAATAATTATTGTATTTTAATTATTCAATTAATTTCAAACATTGATTGGTTTATTTCAAGTTTTAATTTACTAATTATTATCTAATTTGTGTTTTTGCACAAGGCCCCATTCTGTAGGTCACTGCCGACAAGATAGAAAACTCCTCCTCAGTCATATGTCTGCCTTTGATGGTTAACTTGCAACCAATCTCAAACTCGACAAAATTCATTATACATCATCACATTAAAATATAATAAAAGCATTAATAACATCAATCATCATTACTAAAATGACATTATTATTATTAAATAACGATATTAAACATCTAAAATAGCATTAAACATCATCATAAAAATAACTAATCATCAATAATATAATTAAACAACATCATACCATCTAACATCATTAATAATCTAATCAAAGTCATCATGTGCAAAAATAAAAATAATCTCTAACTAGGTGGTCTGAATCGGGTCGTGACACATAGGGTTGATAGTGAACACCAAGTGGAGGTGGGGGAATGTAATTTTAATAGTGGCCACCAAGAGGAGGTGGAGGAGGAACATAGTTCTGATATTGTGAGTGATGTTGATAATGTTGATGGTCATTTTGATCATGGACATAATTGGTATTGAAAGCATGTCATAATTTTGATCATTAGGTTGACTATTAGAAGTATGACCATGATTTTGACCATGAGGTTGATTGTTCCTTTGACCACCTAGATGGAGAGTATTAACATGAGGTTGACTTTGATCTTTTTGAGCATTCATTTGGTCATTTTAAGTGGGCATAACTTGTTTTTGCAAAAGGGATGAAGGTGACTTAGGCACAGGGTTGGATCCAAATCCATATCCACTAGTATTAGCATCATTGTTGGCATACCTAAGTTGAGAAACATAAAAAAATGGAGGTATTTTGACACCGTTTTAAGAAAGCATTAAGGAATGATGTGGTCCTTGATCTAGTATTGCGTCAAGTAACTTATTAAACTTGAGACAATTCATGTGGTCTTGAACATCCACTATTGTGATTGGATCATCATCTGAACCATTGATAGGTCCTAGATTTCTAAAGGATATTGTATTGTAGAACTTCTCATCATCATAGTATTTATCCCGCTTTTGAGATCTTTGAGCTTCCTAGGATTTTATTCTAAGTCTTTTGGCTCTAGTTTCAACTATACAAAGGAAAGGTTTAACCTAGGTGATGAAATGGCAAGATGACCAATATGATGACATGGACTAAGGTGATGACTAGGATGGAGAAATGTTCAAAAGTTGTCTTTGAAGGTCCTAAGATGGTATTCCAATAAGGACAAGATTAGGATTATGATATATAGTACAAAAATGATAACTCAAGCAAGATGTGACTTCCTAGGAGATGATAAAATCTAAGGTAAGCTAATCTAACTTAAGTAAGATGGTATCCTAACTGAAGATGATAGATCTAAGCAGAAAAACACCTAGTGATACAGGGAAAAAAGACAACTTTTGGAATTAACAATATTGGCTTTTGGATAAAATTCTAAAGGAAATGACTGAAAGTGGAAGGATGACTATGTTGAAACTGATGGTTGACTGGCTGATAATCCTATGAAATCAATTTGGAAGCTCTTGATCTTTCTTGACCAAATACATGGGAATAGTAACTAGATACATGACAAGAATTGTCAGATACATGGCAATATTGCTCAAATACGTGACAGAACCTACCACATGTGGTTTGAACTCTCAAATACAGGGTTACAAATGCCAAATACATGACAGTGTGTTCCAAATGCGCATCAACAATAACTAGATACACTACAAGATTGCTTAAATATGCATCAAGAAGTTCCAAACACGTGAAACAATTATTCAAATATGTGATTTTTGTGAAATGTCTGTCTAAGTTGTTTTAGGTATCAAAATTGTGACCAAATATAAATGTTTGATGATTAATGTGGAAAGAAAACACTACAAATAAGAAGACACAATGGTTATTGATTTCATTGAATAATAATATGAGTATGTCTTAGGCTCCTCAAAGCCCAAATTTCCACTGGTCTTAGCGAAAAAGAAGAGACACCAAACACTCTTTACACCTAAAGTTAAGGATGATTGTAGTAGAACTCAGGCCCACAATTGGTACTTCTTCAACTCAAACAAAAACACCTTAAGAAGTTCTTTACATTCTTGTCTTTGTGAGAGAAGGACAAGTAGGGTTCTCTAAGACTGGAAGCATGACCTAATCACCCTCTTTTTGGAAGTGTTAATTAGCTTATACGACCTTGAATTTTTTTTCTCAACTCAAGAAAATACATATTGTAACTTTTGGGTGCGATGCTACACCCTTGCACTAAGAATGTCACAAACATTCAATCAAAAAGAGTGGGTCACTACAACAAGGTTTCTAGTTGTTGTTTGGGGGACTCATGTATACACATTCGGTCGTAAGCCACCTAATACTTTAGTAAGATCCAATAAGGCCCTTACCCTTACCCTATATGACACCATTGACATATAATCACAAGTTAAGATCTAGCTTTTGCCTTTGCCTTTTATATAGTAACCCAAAGGAAAAACCACTTTGGGTTGTTTCCCTTGGAGTGATCACTTCTCCAAAGGCAAACCCTCTATAAGAGAAAAAGATGATGTTGTGATCTCTCTTACACCTAAGTTCCATAAAGGCAAGGGGAGAGGATACTTTCACAACACCTTGGGTTCTAATCTAAATAGAATGTGCAAGTGCAATAAACACGACAAACAAGGGTTGTTTTTAAAACACTAAATCAAAATGTGAGTTAATCTAATAAAGCACAAACACAACTAATTACACTTATAAAACCTCAAATTAGTAGTTGCAAAATTAACCCCTTTAGGTCCTATAAGAAGGGATTAGTAGTTTCCAAAAAAAAGAAGGGCCTTCTACCATCAGAGAACAATGTGCACAACTTAGTACCAAGAAGGGTTAGCTAAATCAAAGCCAAATCTAAAAATGAAAATGCTAAAAGTAAATGTAGAAAATGCAATTATAGAAACCATAGACATTACAATACCTTCCAGAAATGTAGATAGAGTGGTATGAGAATCTACAAAAATTGAAAAACTTGATAAATTAGAAACACAACAAAATAGACCAAATATGTTAAAGGAATGACCATACATGCATCAACATGGACCACATACGCAACAATATATACTAGATATTTGACAAAACAAAAGTTAGAAAAATTGATAGAAACCCTAATTAACTGTATATACCACAATAACTACTAGAGGCATATTAAAAGCTATTAAATACACATGAATAATGACCAAATACATGATAACATAGAGAAATAACATACTACAAAAAACCTTAATTAGCTAGAAACACGTTAATATCTATCAAATACATGTCGAAAATGACCATATACACACTAAAAGAGACCAAATATGCAATGATAGAAAATTATGACAAAAGATACAAAAATATAACATAAACCACCATAAATGTGGAAACGAAAGAAAATCGTCGCATATTCATCCTACAAATATGAAAATACCTAAAAAAATCAAGCAAAAATAAAGAAACAACGGACAAGAGTCCCACCAAGGTTGCCAAAATGTTTATTCTGAATTTGAACCCTACTTACAAACCCTAACTATGATCCAACCAACCCTAGGTCTACAAATGCATTCAACAAAACTTAATGGAGATGTACAAATGCATGCAAATGACAATGAAATAAGAAAAATATACCTTCACATGCATATGAGGCTTGTCTCCATTGTTCTCCTATCCTCCATGATCTTGCATTTGATGATGGGTGCTCTTAGATTTGTATGCACTTGCATAAGAGCTCAAGGAAGAATGGATGTGGTTGTGATGATGCATGACTAAATGTGTGATGATGTATTACTGGAGTGATTTTGGTAGAGTGTAAGTATGCTTCAACCACATGTGTTGGGTTATGAGAGGAGAAAGCCTCTTATATCTAAAGATCATCCTAAGAATAGAGGGTTTGAATTAAAGAGGTGAAATTATGAATGGCCAAGATCTCTTAGATAAAAGAGAATCAATAATATTTGAGGTTTAATAAAGATGAAGGGAGGAGATTAAGAGGTGAGTTGAATTTGGAGAAAACACAAAGTGAATGAAGAGACGGTTGACACTTGTCACATGCCTACGAATTTAGATTATGATCCATGCGAACAAGTTGGATGACTTGGATTAAAGAGAAAAAAGGTAAGTGAATTAATTGATTAAATAAAAGTATTTATTTAATTAATAGAGGAAAAGGGCTAGATAAATTAAATAAATAAAGATATTTATTTAATTTAGGAAACAAGGGATCTAAATAAACCATAAATATTTATTTAAATTAGAAAGAATAGGCTTAGTGAATTAGTTAAATAAATAAAATGTTTATTTAATTAATAATGAAGAGGCTAATGAATTAATCAAATAAATTAAAATACTCATTTAATTAATAGAAGAAATAATAGGAAAATAAATAAATAAATAATAAATATTTATTTAATTGGGTTAGGACAATTTCAAGTTTCTACAATATGTATAGGTAGCCTTGTTATTTTTGGGTGGTTGCAAGTATTAGGAGTAGACACCTAAAATTGTCCTTTTTAATTAAATAAACATTTTTATTTATTTAATCCTAAGTCTTCTATTAATTAAATAAATCTTTATTTATTTAATTAATTCATTTAGCCTCTTCTAGCCCTTTTACTCATTTAAATGAATATCTTTATTTATTTAAATTATCTTTCTAATTAAATACATATTTTTATTTATTTAATTTGTCCCACTTCCTCTATTAATTAAATAAATCTTTATTTATTTAATTAATTCATTAGCTTTTTCCTCTATGACACATGTCATTTATCTCTTAATTTTCCTTTACCTACCCCTTTCATTATTTTATTATTTCTTCTACCTACCCTTTAACCCTAGCCGACCATTTATTTCTTTCACCTCTTGATCTTATCCCTCGATTTTCTAAATCATCTTCTATATAAGAGGATACTCTCATCATTATCAACCCTAATGCCCTAATCAATCATTCAAGCCTACATTAACACTTATGCAATCAAGACTTCTTGCGATCAAGCAAATTCAACCACAATCCATTCTTTGTTGAGCTCTTGTGTATATATAAAATCTAAGAGTAAATATATCAAACAAGATCAATGGAGATAGAAGACAATGGAGATTGAAATCCTACTTGGTAAGTGAATGATAATATTGTTCATTTGTTGATTTGCATGTTCTTAGGTATCTTCTTTGTTGTATGGTGAATGTTTGGTTGTAAAACTAGGGTTTCTTGTGGTTGGATATTTGTGGTTTTACAATAGTTTGTCATCATCATTTTTCATCGTATACACCAGGTATCAAATCCACTTGGCTCCAGAGGTTTGACTGTACCCTTCCTTGATGGTGGTTAACTTGGAGATATCACATTGACCAAAATTACCACTAAACCTTACCCATCCTACTTAAAGTGCATTTCCCCACGTGAATACTAGTAAAGACCCAAATACCATGTTGGTAATGTTCGGATTACCCTAAGTATCTCTTGTGGTCGACCAGTAAAGAGTGTATGCATTTTGGTGTAATTACTAGTTGTCGTCAATTTTAACATGGAAATGAATTTTAATGATTTTAATTGCAATTTAAATGTTCTAGATTTAATTATGCCTTATGAGTATTCATTTTAATTAGCAATTATATAATTGGTTGTATTAGGGTTAAATTTGGACTTATGGGGAATTTAAGTTTTATTTTAAATTTATTTAATTTTGATGACTTTTGGTTGTTTAATGTTCTGGAAATATTTTAATAATTCTTATTTATGTACACGCTATAACATATTTCATTGGGACGAGTTTATGAATGTGGAAATCAAAGTTTTATTTATTTATTTATTTTATTTTCTAGAATACAATTTGGGTTTATATGGGTAAAGTGCTGATTTTTACACTTAGTCATTTTATTGCAATTTTGGAAGTTGAAAACCCCCCTACACTTAATATTTTTGTAATGGTGTAAAATTAAGGTTTCTACAATTAGATATATGAAAACCACTAATTTTTACTTAGGGACTGTAGCGTCCTAAAATTGTGACACTTGCAATTTCGACTGCATTTGGGTCTTTACGATGGCGGCGCAACGTTGAACCTGAATGGAGACCCCGAAACCTGTTTGCGACACCAAAAACTGCATATTTCTGCACCTTGGCTTGATCCTCCTTGCACCCTGCTGTCCTGGGAGGTGGGACCATGGCGCCCAGTGCCCTGGTCCTTCAGGACCATGGCACCTAGCGCCCTAGTCCCTCAGGACCATGGCGCCCAGTGCCCTGGTCCCTGGCCCCATTTTGGGCCCGGTCTCTTGTTGGGCATCGGGTCTTTAAGTTTGCAATTCGGAAAATAATGCTTCTGGGTCGGCCTAAGGTCAGAAAAATCAGTCTCTTAACCCTAATTGACAAGTATATAAACTACATTTCCCCTCCCAAAAAAGGAGGAAAAACATATGTGTGCAAGACGCGGAAGCGATATTCAAACATTCAAACATTCAAGCATTCAAGCATTCCTTCAAGCAATTGAGCATTCTAAGTCTCCATTCAAGGCTAGGTGTTGCATTGAAGACAAGGATTCAACCATTGAAGAGGAGATCACCTACAACATACAAAATACAACATTCATTACACCTTCGCATGTAAGAATACAAACATTCTTACAACAAGGTATCAATACTTGTTTACATTACAAACATTTACATTTACAACATTCTCATTTCTTGGTTAATTCCAAAACTGGGGTTTGACCTAAAGGAAAACCCCTAATCCCTAACCCCCCAATCGTCCTCTCTTTTTTGTGTGTAGGTTGCAGGTGTGCGACTGTAATTGAAGATCTGGAATCCTTGTGTAGAGACGAACAGATCCCCCTTCGTTTTGCGGATTTTTCGGAGGACCGTGTGCACTCCGGGCGCCATCGTCCCGTCAACTTTCGCTCAAATTTGCAGGACAACATCGTCTCGACATTTTACTGCTAATTTCAGGTCCACAACTTTATCCCTTATCCCCATCTCCGTTTATAAGTGAATCTTTCTTACTTTGCATGCACTCCTAGTTCAATCCTTTTATCTACATTCTTTACAAAAGAGGGTATCCTTGATGTCTCAACCCTTGAAACTCCTCTAGAATTCAATCTTGCATTGTGTGGGATTGGATCTTGTGAGTTTCAACCCCTCTTTTGAATGTAAAGTCTCTCCTAAGTGAAAACCGTCAACCCTAGTGACCTCCTTTCTCTCTCCTTGGAGTGGGGGGGGAACACCTAGGGTTCGATTTTCTGCTTTACATTTTGGTGAACCCGACGTGAACATCCTAATTCTAATTATTCATGGTTAGATCTAAAAAAATTGCTTCCTTAATTACATTTCCATGTTTGATCTTTTGCAAATTTTAGAGGTTAATTGCATAAAACCCTAAATTTTCTTTTTAGTAATTGAGCTTGTGAAATGTTTAATTGTTAATGCTTGTTTCAGATCTACCCTTCTATTGCAAATTGTCAATTCATATTTGTACTTTAATTCTAAAAATTAAGTGGTTAAGTGTCAAAACCCTAATTTTTAAAACCCTCTCGATTCAGCCTTTGACTGATGATTTCACTGATCAAAACACCTACAAATCGGCTGTAACTTTGGATTCCGCAACAAAATCACAATATCTCTCATCCCTGAAAATTTTGAAAAAAGTTGCGAGGACCGTGTGCACCCCGAGTGCCATCATCCCCGACAATTTTTCTGAAATTTCGGGAGCTAGATCATACTGTATTTTTCTGCTAAAATCCAGAATCTTGGCTAATTTCATCAATTCTAACACTTTCAAAATTAAAGTCAAAGTTGGTCTAGTGATTGCTTGGATTAAGGCTTATAATCATTCAAAAATTGTTGAAATTGAAACTTGTATCAAAATTGTGTTTCTTACAGTCCTAAATCCGAAAAGTGTGTTGGCATTCATTCGAAATTTCAGTACTTTATTCAAATTCTTGCAGTTTGTGACTTTTGAAATTAAGTGTTTAATTGCAACAACCTTGATTTCCACTTTCAAAATTGAATTTTGCATGAAATTGAGTCAACTGTTAAATTTCAGAGCTTGCATTGCTTTTAGCATTCCCTCTAAAATCATAAAATTCAAAATTTCAGTTTCCCTCTCTTTTTCAAAATTCAAATTTTGCATTTTTCAACAATCTTGGTAGGGTTCAATTTTGAGATTGCAATTTTAATTTGGCCTATCTACAGATCTTAAAATCACTCAATTTTTTTCAGATTAGCTTTAAAATCATCATAACTTTCATCCCTGAAAATTTCAAAAAAAGTTGCGAGGATCGTGTGCACTCCGTTCGCCACGGTCCCGGAAATTTTTTCCAAAATTTCGGGAGATTGTCCTGATTGCATTTAACAGCTTAAATCTAGGATATTGGCTGATTTTATTGAAATTTGCTACCTCTAAAATTCAAAATCTTCTCTCTCTCTTTAGTGCATGAGTTTTACAACAATAAGCCCTACTTACACTATTCCCGTTAGACGAAGCCTTAGAATTAAGTCTTTCCAAGGTTTAATTACTGAGGAGATGGAACCTAATTTGAATGGCCTTTTTAACGAGGACACGGGTAATTCCTCTAATCCTCTTAATAATGAAGAAGCTCTCCATGAGGTTTCTGTAGAACAACTTTTGAAATTGCATAACCAATTTGATGATTTTCAACAATGGATGTCTCAAGAATACCCCGATAGTCAACCTCTTTCATTAATTGAGGGTCTAAAACGTATGGTTCAAAGTGATAAGAATGGGATTGATATTTTGCATAGTATTGCACACATTGTGGACTTGAATGTGATGCCTATGAAGAGTTGTGCCGAAACTTTAGGTTATACACAGCCTCCTACTCAAGTCAATCATTCTATCCCTTTGACAACTTCTATTGCTAGTATACCTACTTTTACATCAAACATAATGACTACTTCAATACAAGACATTCCACCTATGATCACCAGTCATGGGGGCAATCCTTCTTCTTCAATCAACCCTCTTCCTTCATTCAATCCAACTTCCTCGTTCATTCCTTCAATGAATGTCCCTATTACATCTCGACAAATGAACATGACACAAGGGGGCAATTCATTTAATCATTCCATTCCTCCTTGTAGTGTTCCTTCTTTCCAATCATCTCCTATGACTAACTATCATAGTGTCCCACCACCTTACTCTCAATCAAAACCTTCTTTCAATAACATAATACCTCCATCACAATCTAACACGTCTAGTATGAACTCTTCGACTGAAGCGACCATTAACAATCTTGCACAAACTGTCTCTTCGTTACAACAACAAATTGCCTCTATGAATCAATCTAAGTTTAGTGTGCCCACATTTGATGTTGCGAGCCCACTTTCTCTTGACATTGTTCGAGCTATTCCCCCTAAGCATGTTGAAATCCCACAGTTGGAGCTTTATAATGGTAAAGGTGATCCTCTAACACATGTTAAGACCTTTCAAACAATATGTACAGATTTTGCTCATGACCAAAGGTTGCTTGCAAAACTGTTTACTAGAACATTAAGAGATAAGGCCCTACAATGGTATTGCTCGTTGCCTTCCTATTCTATTACTTCTTTCCAACAACTTGCAAATGCTTTTATTCAACAATTTCAAAACAATATAAGTCCTAAAGTTACTTTGATTGATTTAATGCATTGTAAACAAGGTGTTAAAGAAAAAGTGACTGATTTCATTGGTAGATATAAGCATTTGTATGTTCAAATTTCTTTTCCAGTACCTGACAATGATATTCAAAGAATCTTTATTTCTAACTTACAAAAAGATATTAGAGAAAAACTTCTGTTTTCTGAGTTTACTTCTTTCCAACAGTTGTGTGCAACTCTTCACAATTATCAACTGACTATGAGTCAAATGGAACAAGCAAATCCTATGGCTCCGAGTGATAAGGGTGATAGTAGTCAACAACCATTTGGGAAGTTTAAACCAAATAGAGAGTCCATTAAATTCAATGAAAACATCATCAACAACAATGTGAATGCAGCATCAGGTGTGCCTCCTATTTCTAAGTTTTTCAAGAAAGAAAGAAAGTTTACTCCTTTGAATGAATCATTGCATAGTATTATGAATAAGTTATTGGAACAAAATGTGCTTACCCTCCCTCCTATAAAGCAAATAGATCTTGCAAAGATTAATTCACCCTATTTTGATAACAAATCTTTTTGTCAATTTCATCGTCAACCTGGGCATGATACTGAAAAATGTTTTGCTTTAAAGGGTAAGATTCAAGATTTGATTGATAATAATACTATCTTTGTTTCAAATGTGAATGATAAAGGCAACACATCTGTAGCCCCTCCTAACCAAAATCTTCAGATTTTTACTGATCCATTACCTTCTCATACCTCTAATGTGATTGAGACTAATGATTCCTCTTTCTCACCTGATAGTCTTGTGTCTATGACTCCGAATGTGATTAACTTTGTAGAGCAGCAGAAAATCCCTAAAGAACCTTCCATCACATTTGATTCTAGTGAAACTATCAGGGCACCTGATGGTCCTTTATATATAGTTTCAAAAGTCAAGAATACACCTTGCCGTGGAGTGCTTATTGATCCATCTTGCATGGTTAATGTCATTACTAAAGAATTTATTTTTACTTTGCAATTGAATCAAGTGATCTATGACGAAACAAATGTGGTTGTGAAACTATTTGATGCATTTTCTTCTCCTGCAATTGGTTCTATTACATTACCTATTGAGGTCCATAACAAATCCCTTGATGTGAGCTTTGCTATTATTCCATCGTCCGAACAATTTCGTGTGAAGCTAGGCTATCCTTG
The DNA here is from genome assembly GCF_030272615.1 of Cryptomeria japonica. Taxonomy (NCBI): domain Eukaryota; kingdom Viridiplantae; phylum Streptophyta; class Pinopsida; order Cupressales; family Cupressaceae; genus Cryptomeria; species Cryptomeria japonica. The sequence continues at coordinate 572,746,348 of NC_081405.1, forward strand.
GCTATCTTCCATGAAAGCTATTGCTTCTCCAATTCACAAGTGTTTGAAATTTCCCCATAATGGTGAAGTTGTTACTATCAATCATAGTCTCTTTAAACCAGCTGAAAGAACTTCTAGCATTCCTATTGATTATTTTTGGCCTAAACAATTCCAATCTCTTCCACCGCGAAGTGATCATCTTTTCAATTCTTATCAAAAGTGGAAAAAAGATATGATCCTATCTCTAAGTGAACCTAGAACACCCAAACTTGATATTCCTATCATTCTTGAGAAGGAAGTTCTTCCTTTGAAAGATAAAACTAATGTCTTTCCTCAAGAAGATTCCCAACCCATACCTATGGATGTGACTATGTCTATGTCTAATAAACTTTCCAAAGGTAGACCTATACCTCCTCGTCATGATGGACTTGGTCTCCTTCCTAAACCAGATATTCCTCCTTTATATGGAGCAGTTCCTCCTCCTTCCTCTTATAGAGAGAAGAGACCTTCCTCTTCTCCTATTATTCAACCTAAGAGACCACAACCTAAAAACCCAAGTGATAAGGATGAGAACATTCCTCCTCCTCAATCTTCTCAACTTCCTACTAAGACTAGACGAAATCATTCTGCACGTGAACGCCGACAAAAGTGTCATCTTAGAGCTCAGGCAGTTGCTTCTCAAACTTTGCAATCCCCAAAAACACCTTCAGCTAGTATTATTCCATTTTCTCCTCAGCCGGAAATGGAGCCAAAATATCCTAAATATAAGATGCATGATGGTCTTGATCCTGTGCGAGTTAAAGATCCTATTTTTATAAATCTTGATGATGATATAGATGAAAATGTTATTCATGATGAAAATGTTACTCTTCTTGCTTCTGATAGTGAATATGAATATGTTGATGTTGATAACCATTTATCTAATGAATTTTCTAAAGCACTTATCCTAGCTCCTAGACAAGAACAACGTGGCTTGGAACATGAACATAGCCCTTGTTTGGATCTTGTGATAACTCCATCTGCTGTGTTGGATGTTCCTCCTCTAGCGTGTTTCCTGCCTTCCCGAAATATTGATCAGCAAGATTGGGGGGTAAATGACATGCTAGACTAGTTCATTAGCATAGCAGACTCTCTCCTCCTCTCTTGATCTCTTTTGTTACTTCTTCTATGTGTTAGTCTCATTCTTCTATTTGTTGTCCTTAGTGTTGTTTACTTGAGGATGATGCAAAGCATTGAGATTTTTTTTTGGTCTCTCTCATGTTGACTCAAAAGACACATGTGTTCCCTTCTTCTAGGTGACCTTCCTTGATTGGGGAATGAAGAACAATTATGCATACATACATATGATATACATGAATTATCATACAGCATACTGACCCCAAGGAAAGCGAAGTCACCTCATGCTTTGTGTTTTGTGTCTATTATCCTTGGGTTTATCTCACACTTGGGGGCTAAATCTTTGTGATAACGTGCTCCTTTACCTTCTCATTTCTTATATGTATCACTACCTTAAAGCAATCACCCCTGATGAGGCGTGTGCGATCGCTTTAACGTAGGGGGCATACACCCCGTTCATATCTCTTCAAGATACTTGAAAATTCCTTGGCAAATTTAGCTTTACCTTGAAATTTTTTTGATATCTTTCTTGCATGACTCATAGTGAGGGAACCTTACTACTGACAGTCATGGTTCTCCCTTGAGATCTTCCCTTTTACTTTGTCAATCGAAGTCGTAAGATCCTTAGTCCACTGGGGGCTAGGTGTATCTTTCCTCCTTGACGTGGTGAAAGTCTTTCAATGTTGTTTCCTTGTACTTTATCGGAAGTATGGGCGTACACTTATACTCCCGCTAAAGTGGGGGCTAAATGTAGCATCCTAAAATTGCGACACTTGCAATTTCGACTGCATTTGGGTCTTCACGATGGCGGCGCAACGTTGAACCTAAATGGAGACCCCAAAACCTATTTGCGACACCAAAAACTGCATATTTCTGCACCTTGGCCTGATCCTCCTTGCACCCTGCTATCCCGGGAGGTGGGACCATGGCGCCCAGCACCTTGGTCCCTAGCCCCATTTTGGGCCCGGTCTCTTGTTGGGCATCGGGTCTTTAAGTTTGCAATTCGGAAAATAATGCTTCTAGGTCGGCCTGAGGTCGGAAAAATCAGTCTCTTAAACCTAATTGACAAGTATATAAACTACATTTCCCCTCCCAAAAAAGGAGGAAAAACATATGTGTGCAAGACGCGGAAGCGATATTCAAACATTCAAACATTCAAACATTCAAGCATTCAAGCATTCCTTCAAGCAATTGAGCATTCTAAGTCTCCATTCAAGGCTAGGTGTTGCATTCAAGACAAGGATTCAACCATTGAAGAGGAGATCACCTACAACATACAAAATACAACATTCATTACACCTTCGCATGTAAGAATACAAACATTCTTACAACAAGGTATCAGTACTTGTTTACATTACAAACATTTACATTTACAGCATTCTCATTTCTTGGTTAATTCCAAAACCGGGGTTTGACCTAAAGGAAAACCCCTAATCCCTAACCCCCCAATCGTCCTCTCTTTTCTGTGTGTAGGTTACAGGGGTGCGCGACTGTAATCCTTGTGCAGAGACGAACAGACCCCCCTTCATTTTGCGTATTTTTCGGAGGACCGTGTGCACTCCGGGCACCATCGTCCCGTCAACTTTCGCTCAAATTTGCAGGACAGCATCGTCTCGACATTTTACTGCTAATTTCAGGTCCACAGCTTTATCCCGTATCCCCATCTTCGTTTATAAGCGAATCTTTCTTACTTTGCATGCACTCCTAGTTCAATCCTTTTATCTACATTCTTTACAAAAGAGGGTATCCTTGATGTCTCAACCCTTGAAACTCCTCTAGAATTCAATCTTGCATTGTGTGGGATTGGATCTTGTGAGTTTCAACCCCTCTTTTGAATGTAAAGTCTCTCCTAAGTGAAAACCGTCAACCCTAGTGACCTCCTTTCTCTCTCCTTGGAGTGGGGGGGGGGAACACCTAGGGTTCAATTTTCCGCTTTACAGGGACCATCACATTAAAAGAGGGGTAAACCCAATAGATCTAGCCACAAATTAGCAAGGATACGGTTGAGAATCCTTATTAGGTTTACTGGATTTGAATTGATTGCCCTCTTTTAGTTGAATTGTAAAATGTTGAAATTAGGGTAATTGTGTAAAAATTGAAGTAATTATGCATGAATAGTGAGCTACAGTCATTGGATCGAGCCACAAACCTAGATCTACGCAACATAAGAATATTTAGATCTATTCCTAGAAGGAGCTCCTGAAATGTTGAGACCGGTATGCCCGTTGCACCAATCCTCCGCACTTTTTGCCGTCCAAAGGGGAACCTGTATATGGCCTAGAGAGGAGGATACTCCTCTAGAGAGTCATTTGGTCAGTGTATATGGAAACAAAATTGGAGTTAAGGCATTGAACGAACCCAAATAGGAGATGAGAGGGAGACACACTAAAGTAGGGGCACAAACATGAGGTGTAAATTGGCTCGGTGACAATTTACAAAACTACAATTTTGAAGTGGATATTTGAGGGGGATTTCTTGAGTTAATTTTTGTGGGGATTTATTCATTGGGATAGGATTTGTACCAATTTATTACCACTCTTTGGGATTCAAAGGATTTTGTGGAGTTTTTGAAGTTTTTCTTCTTTTCAATTTTGGGGCAAAATGGAGGCAAGATCTTAATTTCTCCATGGTTTTTCATTCTTTTTATTTCTAAAAGCTTTCATTTAATTTGTATGGTTATTTGAAACACTCTTTTACTTTAAACAATTTTTTTTTTAGTTTTTTTGATTAGTAATTAGAGCTTTATATTGAAAGTGAAAAAAAGGATACAATGTCTTTGAATTGTCATTAAACCATACAAAAACCACCCCAGACCCTATTGTACCAGTGAGAAAAACCAGTTTATCCTTCCATCATCCATCCCATCGACAATTGCAAATGGGATTACCCCTATAGACAAAATTACAATTCCTGAAATCTAACATTCACATCGACTTGCCTCCTTCACAACTTTGCCTTTGATAACCATTGTCTCTGCTCGAGTAGCCATATGTACCATTGTTTCTAGATCATCTTTGTGGATCGATGGTTCCATAATCTCCAGGGAGTGAATGTGCTTTATATTATTTGAGTCCACCAACCTCTCACATTTATGCATAGGGGGAGAAACATCATCCTTCTGTGGCACAATCTCAACATGCGGCTTCCACTTGGTGAGCTCTTCCTAGATGTAATACTCATTCTTTGCTCTGAAATCATTCATTCCAATTTGTGTAGAAGCCCGATGCACCTCCTTCTTCTAGTTAGCACTCTAAAGGAGGAAAGGTTGCAATGGAGGAGTAGACTCACTCACATGGAGCCAATATTTGCTAGGGCATACAAATCCTTTCCCATCTCTCACCATCCCAAGAAACCTCTCTAGACCTTGACACCACTCAATCCTTACACAATTATTCATTATCCATTGTACGATATCCTTTGAATCTAATTCTAAGAACCATGCCAAGAACATCATGGCAATATCCACATTTGTTTTATAGTGAAGATGTGCACTCAGATGACCCATTCATGGGTTCCCCAAGGTTAATCCTGCTAGTGACCGTTTGGATAGAGAGACGGTTAAATGGTCAAAACCAGAGAAAGGGTGGGTGAAAATAAATTTTGATGGAGCATCAAAAGGCAATCCAGGGATTTCAGGAGTGAGATGTGTGGCTTGTGATGATGAAGAAAAGGTCCCGTGCAAGGGGGATAGAAGACTTCAAGATGACACTAATAATGAGGCAGAAGTTCAGGCGGCTCTACTTGCAGTTGATTTAGCAGCTAATCTGAAGGTGTCAAAATTACATTTAGAGGGTGATTCCCAAATTGTTGTCTAGGCTTTGGTTAAAGGATACACTCCGTGTTGGAAATTAAACAAATATGTAAATATAATAAGTGAAAAACTAAAAATGTTCAATAATTATTGCATCTCACACGTCAAAAGAGAGGGAAACAGTCTTGCAGATGAGCTGTCAAATGAAGCATGTGGCCTAGAGCTAGGGGAGGTGAGGTGGAAAAATGATAGAAATGAAACTGTTAAATGGAGTTAACATGCATTGCTAAGTTGGTACGATATTAAATTCAAATCCCTTGTCAGAAGCTAGTTTTTTTCTTGCGCAAGTGTGAGTTAATGAGCAGTTATTGCGACATGCTCTGAATTGGCGGCGATGGTGGAGAGCCATGCATTAAATGTCAATTTCGTAATGCCCGTACTGATAATGAATATACCTGGCAAGTTGGTGAAATCGGTTTCAAATCTAGTTTTATCAGAAATCTCTGCAATTTTGTAAAAAGCTCATAAATGGAAGCTAATTTTACCTTGGAATCTTCCAAATTGATGTTGGCATTTCATGGTCTTGTTCTGCCAAAGAAACTCAAGAGAATGTTTGTCATTAAAGACCCACTACTTTTAAAAGTAGTTCAGCTAGTTTTAGGAGAAGAGGTAGCTGTCATTGGTCACCATTATAGGTGTAGAGCAGACATCTACTCGCTTCTCATGGCTTGAGGTCTAGAGATGGGACACATGGGTGAAGAGGTGCGAAAAGTATTGCAGAGACTAATTCCAAGGGAATATCTATTAAATTTGGAATCCCTGCTAGAGTGGGCGGTGCCAGGATGGGGATTTAATCTTCCAAATGGTATCCTAGAGGCAAATGAGGAGATGAGGGTGCATCACTCGCGCATTCAGTTTCTTCGATGTCATGAGGAAGTTAAATTGCATTTCAAGGATGACACAAAGAGAGGCTGGGAAGGGATTTTAATCTTCATCCAGATTATGGACATAGAAGATGTGATCAGGTAGGAGGGTGGCGGGAGAGCGGTGGAGAACGTGAGCCCTAGGAGGTGGATAACAAGGAGACTATCTGTAGAACTAGCTAAATAGGTGGGAGATGATGCAAAAGGTGGACGAGATGGCAAGGTGGTTTCTCTGAGCCGACAAGGTGCAACGAGTAAGATGGCAAAAGGAAGAATTAGGCGACAACGTATTGAAAGAGGAGGCTCTCGTTGTAATTGGGTGGCTGGTGAATCGAGTGCCTCGACTGCAAGAGGCGTGAAGGAGGAATCATGAATAAATTATTACAGGCACGATACCCAGAGGTGCCATTTTTCTTTGCTCTCTTTTTCAGTTAATTTTACAGTTGAACTTTAAACTTCAAGTTGAAATGCCTATTTTTTGATAGGCAAGATGTAATTATTATTTTTGTACTTTTAAGTATGGGGGGTGGATGTGTGGGTGCTGGTTACTGGTTTTGAAATCTATCTTTTGGGAGGGTGGTGATGGCAGTGTCATGGATGTCTTATTTTGGGAGCTTTTTGATAGTTTATTATCTTTCCGAAGTTGTAATGCTTATATCTCAATTAAATAAAAATATATATTTTACTGATAAAAAAAAAGATGTGCACTTAGATATTCATACCCCATTACTATCTTGAATTTGTTGAGGAAATCCTGATCCTCATATTTGAAATAATGTGATAGATGTTCATCTGAAATGCGTCCCCAAAAGGCAATCATAGGCTTGGATGCCTAGAAGGAAAAAATTGCCTCCATTTTCTTCACTCTTGTGGCTCCCCCCATGAGAGATTTCTCAAGCTTTACCAAGATGCCAAAGCAATAAAATTGAATGACTTGACACCACAAACTCAAAGCACAAGATGGTCTAATAAATTTTGCAATGAATAATCTCCAAAACCCAACCGCTAGTTAATCTGTAGCCAAAAACACCAATTTTGAGATGTTTCCTTTAAATGCCCTGACATATAAGGAAAGAAGACATTAATTTGGCCACTCTCTTGTCAAATTTAAACATGAGTTATGTACAAGATTTGAACTATCTGTTTTGAACCCAAACAAACTAAATATCCTTCTCATATAGTTTGTACAGATAGATCACCTTGTGTAGATATGGCTGCTATGTTGTCGAAACGACCACCTCCTATTTAATAACCATTCCGACATCACCTCTTATACTCCATCTAGTCGGATAGACTTATTTTTAAATAATGCCACTTCATCATCCTACAAAAATTCCATCCCATTCATAAAAAATAAAACCCCCTCCACCATCTTTATTGATCCAAATCATCATTCTGACCATTTTTGGGTACATCAAACCATTTGATTTCTACTTCTTGGAGATCAAAATCCAAATTTTCTTGCACATCAACCTTGTTATTGCCTGCCCTCTTCACATGTGATACCTTATCTTTTGAATCATGATAAGAGTCGCTTGATGGTTTTGATATTTTTATCAATCTTCCAATTCTCAACCTTCCCTCTTAGTATAACAAGCACTATAATTTGTGAATCACCTTCCAGGTGAAGATTCACTACCCCCAACTTACTCTCCAATTGAATTTCCAATAAATCCACATTAACCTTATCTTCATTATTAGTACCCACACCTAGGCGTTGACTGCACCTAGCAATGTTTTGGCCTTGATAATCTCTTGCCACACATCCAACACCCGATGAGCCATGATTTGCTCTAGCAACGCTATCAAAATTTACCTTAAGCCAACCTCGTTTGGGAGGCATCTATGATACCTAACTAGCCTCATGATTTAAAGGATGAACCCTTTACAACCCATTAACATGCAACCTTTTTATTGATTCAATCAAAAGATTTAAATAAATTTTGTATTCTTTCCCTAAAGAAAGGTTAAGTGCAAAAAATTAGTTTGAATGGCTTAAATGTGTATATGAGTGTGAAAATGAGGTGTTAGGTAGTTTTAGATTAAAAGGGTATCTTTGTTGGCATTATAGATGAATTGATTATGTGTTGCATTGATATTTTGTCATTGATGTCAACACTATCTGTTATGGTTGGTTATTGGTAGACACGTTTTGGTTACCGACAAACAAGTTTTGGCTACCGGTAGAAGATCTAGTGTTACCGACAGAAGAGACTATCTGTTGGATACTTCTAGAATGTTTGGATTAATGGAGTATGTTTGATTGTATGTGTTACATGTTCCTGGAGCATATTTTGGTCAATTGGTATTGAATTGGCAATTGGATACTATCGTACACTCTTGTAAACCCTTATCGACATTGGTTTAAGGTTTAACCGACAAAGCTTTCACTGAGGAATCTTGATAGGATGCATAAGTGGTGTTGGTGCGGCTTCTACATGGATTTCAGGATGCTGAAGATGTTCTTTGATCGTGCTTCAACTGCTTGAAGACATTGCTTTGGTGTGGTGGACCCATAATAGGTCTGGTACCTATCTAGGTTATGGACCGGTATCATGTTAACGTGTACTCTATGTGTTAACGAGATGTTTCAGGATGTTCTATGGATTGGTTATTGTTGTTTTGGTCTTAAGCCAACAAGGTGTCATTGTAATATGGATTTATGTAATGATCTTATTGTAATATCTTTTAGGTGGCCAACCTAATTGGTTTAGGCCTTAGGGTTGGTATAAAATGATGTAAGATCTCATTGTAGATTATGGGGAATAAGTGTCGTGGTCTTGAAATGCAATATAATATGCAAAGGATATTCCGTCGATCATAGGTGATCAAATTGGGATTAAAGAAGAGGTCAAAGGCCTCCGGTATTGAGCTTAATTGGGACTGTAATCAGGCATGGTAGATGCTATCTCTGGCAGTTCATTACTTTGGATTGTTTTCCATTTATCTTGAGGTGGTTATAACCTCTTTGTAGTTAGTGAGACTCTTTTGTAATGAGCAGTACGCTCTAGGCAGTGTGCCTTCCTGCATGTGCAGGCCCCTCATTGTATCACATACTTTCTGCAGAAGTATCATCTGACTGTGGGTAGGCTTCCCACCGTGGTTTTTCCCTTTCTAGGTTTTCTACGTACAAATCATGGTGTTCTATGGTATGGTTGCATTGTGTTGATTATCTGCTTTATTGTTAAGTTGTATTGTTTATCGACATCTGTTCCTACCGGCATCTGTTTCTGCTTTACCGATACTTAATCTGGTTAAAGGTTATTAAGTGGATTAATTGATATAATCTATCAACAACTGATTCATCCCCCCCTCTCAGTTTTTCATCGGTTATCCTAACAATCTTTAGCTTTTTTATTTTTGAACTTTGAATTTTTGGTGTTCTTGAAGGTCCTCTAATGGCAATTTCTACTATTCACTAGTTTTTGGAGATTTTTGAGATATGTTTTAAAAGTAGAGTTTTATGATTTAAATGTTAAATAATTGGTGGAAGGATGAAAAATGTATATGAAATTTTTATTTGGGATCGATTTGGATGAATTTCTATGTTGATTTGGCCAATCGATCACTTGTGCATATTACGTGAATAGTAGTATTTCAAGTGAATTTTTACATTGTTTTGAAGTTGTCTATTTTGGTAAAAATTATGAATTGGAAAGTTGATATCATTTGATTTTAGATTCATTTAGCTTAGGGTAGGTATTAGGGACAATGATGATAGTGGCATCCAATAGGGGTTGGGGCATAAAGGGGCCACCGAGATAACCCATTGGGACATTTTTCTAATAAGTGAAAACTAATGACACCTAATTAAATTGAACCAAGATAATGTGGATGACCCTCTCATTCCTCAAGTGATCATATAAGCTAAGGATGAGTTGGAAAGGTTTGGCCATCCATGGTGCATTGATCTAGCATGATCGAGTCTCCTAATCTATATGAGAGGACCTTTTGATTTTCTGAGCTATCCCTTTGAGCTATGTGATGACAATCCCCTCTCTTTCTCTCTAACATCTAGCCTTGTAGATTTGAGTAGCACTTGGAAGATGTTGTTTCCTTGTTGGTGTTATTTCATTGATGATTAATGAGATTGCTATATATGTTGGCCTTGATGTTATATGTTATTTGTTGCTTGGTTGATGCCTCATGTTTGACATACTTGTATTGGTTTATATATCATTTCTCTTTCTTATTGGGTTGCAATTGAGATGTATGGTATTTCTCCCAGTTGGAATTGTTTCTCTTGATCTTGTTGACGTGAATTTTTTTATTTAAGGTGTGTGTATAAGCCTACATCATTGTTTGCATGCTTTTCTTGACTGCATGGGTACTGTGTTTATCTCCATGGGCATAATAGGGTGGACCTTCTAGTGCAGTCACTGGTTAGGAGGGACCTCAAAGAGATCAATCCAAACCAACCAACAAGAGTAAACACAATGAAAACACAAGGATATTATGGAGGCAATGCCGAATAAAATAAATTATATCATGAAAATTGTTTACAATCAACCGATAACATCTAGGTTACAGAAACTGACTCACTGGCCTCAAATCTTAAGATCTAGCTTCTATGTTCTTGTAATGGTGAAAAAGGAGGTGATGAGGAGATCACGTGGAAGGCTTTACCCTCCTCAAGAAAGGAGTGAAAGTTTCACAAAGGATCCTCTTCAACCTCTTTCACACATTACATTTAAAAGAGGGGGGGTTGAATTCACTAGATCCAATATCAATGGAAAGAAATTGAATAGAATAGGAAGGCAACGAGCAATACCATTGTAGAGCTTTGTCTCTTAATGTTCTAGTAAACAGTTTTGCAAGCAACCTTTGGTCATAAGCAAAATCAGTACATATTGTTTGAAAAGTCTTAACATGTGTTAGAGGATCACCCTTACCATTATAAAGCTCCAAATGCGGAATTTCAACATGTTTAGGGGGGATAGCTCGAACAATGTCAAGAGAAAGTGGGCTCGCAACATCAAATGTGGGCACACTAAACTTAGATTGATTCATAGAGGCAATTTGTTGCTGTAAAGAAGAGACAGTTTGTGCAAGATTGTTAATGGTCGCTTCAGTTGAAGAGTTCATATTAGATGTGTTAGATTGAGATGGAGGTGTTATGTTATTGAAAGAAGGTAGAGAGTAAGGTGGTGGGACACTATGATAGTTAGTCATAGGAGATGATTGGAAAGGAGGAACACTACAAGGAGGAATGGAAAATGAATTGCCCCCTTGCGTCATGTTCATTTGTGGTGATATAATAGGAACACTTATTGAAGGAATGAATGAAGAAGTCGGATTGGATGAAGGAAGAGGGTTAATTGAAGAAGAAGGATTGCCCCCATGACTAGTGATCATAGGAGGAATGTCTTGTATTGAAGTAGTCATTATGTTTGATGTAAAAGTAGGTATACTAGCAATAGAAGTCGTCAAAGGAATAGAATGATTGTCTTGAGTAGGAGGTTGTGTATAACCCAAAGTTTCAGCACAACTCTTCATAGGCATCACATTCGAATCCACAATGTGTGCAATACCACGCAAAATATCAATTCCATTCTTATCACTTTGAACCATATGTTTTAGACCCTCAATTAAAGGAAGAGCTTGACTATCGGGGTATTCTTGAGACATCCATTGTCGAAAATCATCAAATTGGTTATCCAATTTTGAAAGTTGTTCTACAGAAACCTCATGGAGAGCTTCTTCATCATTAAGAGGATTAGGGGAATTACCCATGTCCTCGTTAAAAAGGCCATTCAAATTAGGTTCCATCTCCTCGGTAATTACACCTTGGAAAGACTTAATTCTAAGGCTTCGTCTAACGGGAATAGTGTAAGTAGGGCTTATTGTTGTAAAACTCATGCACTAAAGAAAGAGAGAAGATTTTGAATTTTAGAGGTAGCAAATTTCAATAAAATCAGCCAATCTCCTAGATTTAAGCTGTTAAATGCAATCAGGACAATCTCTCGAAATTTCGGAAAAAATGTCTGGGACCGTGGCGAACGGAGTGCACACGGTCCTCGCAACTTTTTTTCGAAATTTTCAGGGATGAAAGTTATGATGATTTTAAAGCTAATCTGAAAAAATTGAGTGATTTTACGATCTGTAGATAGGCCAAATTAAAGTTGCAATCTCAAAATTGAACCCTACCAAGATTGTTGAAAAATGCAAATTTTGAATTTTGAAAAAGAGAGGGAAACTGAAATTTTGAATTTTATGGTTCTAGAGGGAATGTTAAAAGCAATGCAAGTTTCGAAATTTAAAAGTTGACTTGATTTCATGCAAAATTCGAATTTTGAAAGTGGAAATCAAGGTTGTTGCAATTAAACACTTAATTTCAAAAGTCACAAATTGCAAAAATTTGAATAAAACACTGAAATTTCGAATGAATGCTAACACACTTTTCAGATTTAGGACTGTAAGAAACACAATTTTGACATGAATTTTAATTTCAATGATTTTTGAATGATTAAAAGCCTCAATCCAAGCAATCGCTAGACCAACTTTGACTTTAATTTTGAAAGTGTTAAAATTGATAAAATCAACCAAAATTCTGGATTTTAGCAGAAAAATACAGTAAGATCTAGCTCCCGAAATTTCAGAAAAAATGTCGGGGACGATGGCGCTCGAGGTGCACACGGTCCTCGCAACTTTTTTCCAAATTTTCAGGGATGAAAGATATTGTGATTTTATTGCGGAATCCAAAGTTACAGCCGATTTGGAAGTGTTTTGATTAGTGAAATTATCCGTCAAAGGTTGAATCAAGAGGGTTTTAAAAATTAGGGTTTTGACACTTAACCACTTAATTTTCAAAATTAAAGCATAGGTATGATATGATAATTTGCAGTAGAAGGGTAGATCTGAAACAAGCATTAACAATTAAACATTTCACAAGTTTAATTACTTAAAAAGAAAATTTTAGGGTTTTTTATGCAATCAACCTCTAAAATTTGCAAAAGATCAAACATGGAAATGTAATTAAGTAAGCAAAATTTTCAGATCTAACCATGAATAATCAGAATGAGGATGTTCACGTCAGGTTCACCAAAATGTAAAGCGGAAAAATCGAACCCTAGTTGTTCTCCCCTCCCCAACTCCAAGGAGAGAGAAGGGAGAGTCACTAGGGTTGATGGTTTTCACTTAGGGGAGACTTTACATTCAAAAGAGGGGTTGAAACCCACAAGATCCAATCCCACGCAATGCAAGATTGGATTCTATATGAGTTTCAAGGGTTGTGATAGCAAGAATACCCTCTTTTGTAAAGAAATGTGGAAAGAATGATTGAACTAGGAATGCATGTAAAGTAGGAAAGATTCACTTATAAACAGAGATAGGAATATGATATGCAGCTGCGGACCTAGAATTAGCAGTAAAATGTCGAGACAGTGCTATTCTGCAAATTTGAGCGAAAGTTGATGGGACGATGGCACCCGGCATGCACACGGTCCTCCGAAAAATCCGCGAAACGAAGGGGGATCTGTTCGTCTCTGCACAAGGATTCCAGATCTTCAATTACAGTCGCGTACCTGCAACCTACACACAGAAAAGAGAGGATGATTGGGGGGTTAGGGATGAGGGGTTTGCCTTTAGGTCAAACCCCGGTTTTGGAATTAACCAAGAAATGAGAAATTGCTGTAAATGTAAATGATTGTAATGTAAAACAAGTACTAGTACCTTGTTGTAAGAATGTTTGTATTCTTACATGCGAAGGTGTAAATGTTGTTGTATGTTGTATGTTGTATGTGATATGTGATCTCCTCTTCAATGGTTGAATCCTTGTCTTGAATGCAACACTTAGCCTTGAATGGAGACTTAGAATTATCAATTGCTTGAAGGAATGCTTGAATGCTTGAATGCTTGAATGCTTGAATGCTTGAATGCTTGAATGCTTGGATGTTTGAATGTTTGAATATCGTTTCCACGTCTTGTACACATATGTCCTTCCTCCCCTAAAATGGGAGAGGAAATGTAGTTTATATACTTGTCAATTAGGGTTAAAAGACTGATTTTTCTGACCTTGAGCCGACCAGGAAGTGCTATTTTCCAAATTGCAAACATAAAGACCCGAATCCCCATAGGAGACCGGGCCCAAAATAGGGCCAGGGACCAGGGCGCTGGGCACCATGGTCTTGGGGGACCAAGGCGCTGGGCACCCTAGTCCTGAAGGACTAGGGTGCTGGGTGCCATGGTCCCACCTCTAGGGACAACAGGGTGCAAGGAGGATCAGGCCAGGGTGCTTGAAAAATGCAGTTTTTGGTGTCATAAACAGGTTTCGGGGTCTCCATTCAGGTTCCGTGTTGCATCGCCATCGTGAAGACCCAAATGCAGTCGAAATTGCAAGTGTCGCAATTTTAGGATGCTACAACTTGAAGTAGGGATGGAATTGGTTGACATCAAAGGGCACCTTATCAGTTTTACTAAAAGGAATTATGGATCCTTCGACCTTTGGCCGGTGAAAGGGTAATCTCCATTTCCTATAGATGTCCTCTAAATTGAAAAACTCTTGTGACAGTTTCTGTATGTCAATCTTCTCCTCTACATCCCAGTCTAAATCAAACACCATATCAATTGTCTGTTTGTTGATTGCCACCATAGGATTTCCTTGGTAATCATATATGGTCTTGGTTTGTGGATCATAGGAATCTACTAGGGCTTTCATTAATTCAACATCTACAAATACATTCAGAACTACCAATTTCCCTAAGTTTCTCTTCCACAGCTTAGTTATGGGCTCAGGAGCCTCCCTTCTCTTGTAACCAAATAAAAACAACTCATGTCCTCTAATCTCAGTCCATATGTCTCCTAGATGTTCAAATCTATCTTCTAACCCTTCCTCTTCATTTTTGATTTTCTTGGACCTCACACTGGAAGTTGGACATTGGTCCAACAAATCCTGAACTAAAGTTCTACCCTCTTTCTTCTGTCGTTTGGGTTTTTCCTCAAGTTTTAATTCTTTTCCTTTCCTACTCTTTTTAGAAGAAGATGAGGGTTCCATAACTTCAATCAATACGGGATATCACACTTACTTGGAGAACTGTTAAACTCTTCTGTCTACTTGAACTATTCCTTTTGAGCCTCAGCTAGCTCCCTGCAACTTTTTGGATCTTGGCAATTATCTGGTTCTCATGAAAATTCGATCAATTTAGCTGTAATTTTGTGAGCAACTTGTATCAGACACAATAGTTAATGTCTCTATGCTTGCAATGGTCACTCAAGTGTTTGAACTTAATTGCAGATGTGACACCTTCAATTCAAGCTTTTAATTTCTTCGCGGGAACCAATGTTTAGCTGCAGTGACTATGAATAAGCTTTTCGTCAAAACCCTAGTCTTCGGTGGAGCTCTTTAATCTTTCATAGAAAGTTATTCTTCCTCAACACAACTTACTTTATGTTCTTTCGGGATCGATGAAAGCTTTGTATCAGCAAAAACCACTTTTCATCGATATACTATCTGCTTGTTAGAAAATCCTTCCTCTCGGTGAAAAATACATGTCGTTAAGTTATTCCAGGTCCTACTCGATATCAGATTTTCATCGATAAGACCATAAGTTCGGCTGATGACTTAAGTGCTTCCTCGATGTATCATTTTCATCGAAAAACACTATCGATGAGAATATATTTAGTTTCTTCGATATCATTTCATCGGTAGATGGCCCTTGTCGAAAAACCATCTTTTAGTTTCCCCGAAACCATCCTTTCTTCGATGAGATCTCTGTCGATGAGTTTGTCATGACTCTCATCAAAATTGTATTTCGATGAGTTTTATGCTTCAATGAAACTTCATGCTGGCCCGCCGAAGTCCTTCTTTCATCGATATACTTTCCTTTATCGATGAAACCCTTATGTTTTTTATCGACATATTGCTATCGATAGGATTTGTCTTTCGATGGACATTTTTAGGTTTCACCGGTAACTTAATTTCCTCGATATCACCTTTTGTTTACTCTCCGCTTCTTGATGAAACTGGAGCATCAATGAGTCATTTCTTTCATCCACCGAAAGAGATATTTCACCGAAGTCATTTTAACTTAGTGCTTTACACTTTATGTTTCATTTCGATGAAACTATCCTTTCGGTGAAACTCTTCTTGAGGTGCTCGACGCAGTATTTTGGCCGATGATCTTTTAGTATTGATGAAATATTCTAAGTTTCATCGATATTTTTCATATGACCCTTCTAAGGGAAAAAATATAAACAGTCTCCTAATTTTGCACCAACCTTTTACACCTCTGCGAAGATTTTTAAATTTAAATCTATTGTTCAA
This sequence comes from Cryptomeria japonica, assembly GCF_030272615.1. Taxonomy (NCBI): domain Eukaryota; kingdom Viridiplantae; phylum Streptophyta; class Pinopsida; order Cupressales; family Cupressaceae; genus Cryptomeria; species Cryptomeria japonica. The sequence goes on from NC_081405.1 coordinate 572,762,378, forward strand.
CACACCCAGCATCTCTTCTTGTGCGAGATCTATACCCTGACGAGAGCCAGAGCATAGTCCATTCGTTCTCAGAATTAGCAACCTAGGAATCAGTAGTTTACCTAGAGGCATTAGCATTAGTAATGGAGTAAGTAGGAGAGGCATCCGAGCTAGTGGAGGTAGGGGTAGCACCATCAGTTTATCCACCTGAACCCTAGTCGAAGATCCTTATCAAAACTTTATTGGAGCTAGGAAAGCTTTAGGCCCCCACCCTGCCATGACCCATAGAATAGTAGCCCCCCCCACCCTGCATAGCCCAAACCTATTCACGAGGGCACGTTCGCAAAGGCCACAAAGGCATAACCAATTGTAGAGACAAGGGTGACAGTCCGACCTATTCATGAGGGGAACTATAGATAGTTGAGCCTGTTCAATAGTTACCATCCCGCCTAGCTTGGTCCATTCTAGATATCCCATATCTCCTAGTATAGTGATGGAGTTTCATCAGAGTTTCCAACCCTAGTACCCCTCCGACCAGATGCATATGCATAGCCCTATGGTCCCCCACCCAAGCAACTTCCGTAGCAGTGTCGCCCCCGGTAAGTCCGGGGTAGCAACTCTTCGCTATCAAGAACTATAGCTATTGGTAGGATCGTTCTGTCCAAAACAAGAAGAGGTCTACATCTTTTTTTCAATAAAAGGAATTATGAGCGGCCCCCCCTTCGTATCTATAGTTGGGTGCCCTACTATCTAGGTGGGTAGGGGGTTCCGAAACCATCCTGCTTTGATACATACACATAAAGATAATTTGATAGCCTGCAAGTGAATTGATCCCCAGCTTATAAAGTGAGATAGTAGGGCCCGATCCATTCTATTTAATTTTAGGAGACATTCATCCCTTGGCCAAACAAACACGACAATGAGAGGGTAAATTTCTTTCTTTTAGTTCATCCCGAGCGACAAGAACTTTCCCAGAGAGAGTTGCGGGAGTTGGTGCCAAAAATTTGGGCCTGTTCGGTCATAAAATTGATTTGTTGACAGTAAGTAGCTGCATGGGTGGACAAATAGTGGTCTGGGTAGTGAATATCGAACCACCCTCAAATCTATCTCACCCATTCCCGCTCGTAACTAACACTAGATCACTTCAAATCTTTGTCAATGCTACAAACACAAACTCAGCTCTTCTCTATTCACTCTCTATGTGCTCACAAAAATACAATGTGACAAATAACATTAAAAAGTTCCTTTATTTGCCCATTATCAACTGCATTAAATGCCATTACTGGTAAAACCCTAAAATATCTTTTAACACACTACTAGTTCTCATAACACATCAAACCTACCTGTTTGATCACAAAATCTCTTCACAAGATCATAGTACATCAAAGTATGTAGATTTAACAAACCTCATGGTCCTTCAGGGGGTTCTGAAATGGATCTAAAATTATGCCCCCCTAAGCTTTTTAACAGCTTAGTTTTCCGGTGAAGGGTTCTCCACACTAGGTGAAGAAATAGGATCTTCAGATGGGTTTTCTTTGGTTTTCTCATCATCTTTCTTTTTCCAGATTTTGTTCATTTCAGATTTGGTCTCCTCCACATCAAATTTTATTTCCCCTTTCTAGTCAACAGATTGATTCACTGGTTGGTTCACCTTTGCTTTGCAAAACTTTGCCATATGTCGCGGTTTATGACAATGATAACAAGCCATACCAAATGCTCTCCAAGGTCCAACATTGCCTCTACCATTCCTTCTTATGTAGTTCATAGCTACATGACCGTAGTTATGATAGATTGTACAAACCGCATTCATCCTCTATTCCATCTCATAGGGACTAGACTGGTTAGCACAGGGTCTCTGCCAGTTAGAACTTCTTCGGTCTTTAAAGGTTCTTTGCCAACTACCACCAGAGCTCTGACTCATGTGAGGTGCCAGATTATTTTCTCCATACCTATATTCAACATCTCTATGTCCATGCATTTTGCAAGTGAAACAATAACCATTAAAGGTTCTAGGCTTATATCCTTGATAAGCATTGGGTCTATGACCATTAGAAACATCAAATATGCTTCTACAAACATTAGCAGTATGTCCTAGTTTATGACAATTGAAACAAATAGGCTTATATGACTTCTTACCGGTGAGTTTATGAATCTTAAGAGCAAGTTTATCTTCATGCATGTTATCCTTGGTACCAAAAGACTCACCTTTCTCAAATGTATTGTAACCCAATCCAGTTGTATCACCATTCATCCTTTGAGATTGGATCTATTCATCAAGCATGGTAGAACTTTTGTTAAACTTTGTAAGATTCTCATTAGCATCAAAAAGTTCTTTTGTAAGGTCTTCATTCCTTTTCATGAGAGTCTCTCTAAGAGATATTGCCATATCTAGTTATGCCTTTATCTCTTCTTTTTCTTCTTTTTCCTCATGCCAATGTACATACAGAGTGCCATTTTCTTGATTTATCTTAAAGATCTCATGTTCTTTCTCTTTGATTTTGTCTTCTACTGCCCTCTTTGCTTCAAGTTCTTGACTCATCTAGATAGTTAGGGCTTCTAGCTCTCTCCTCAAGTTAGTTTTCTCATCATTCAGTTTCTCCACCTTATCAACCAATGCACCTATGTTTGCTTCATTAGAAGAAATTATCTCAGAAAACTCCAACAGTTGTTCAATTAGCTCTCTTCTTTTAGCAAGTGAAGCTTTATACTTGCCTCTCAATGTTTCTAGGGCATCCTCAGTTTCTACAAGTTTGTTAGACATCTCTCTATAACCCATATCCCCCATGTCTGTCTTAAGAATCATTCTCAAGCGGTTAAGCCTCAAATAAGGTTGGCTCTAATACCAATTGATAAACTTATAAGGAACTGAGAAGGGGGGGGGTGAAGTTCAAGAAAAAATAATATGAATCTGATCGCCAACTTAAACAACTTAAAACTTAACAAGCATAAGAGGAATATCAACATATAAGCTAATGTCCAATAAAAAAAATTCCACATAACACAAGAGATTTATACATGGAAACCCAAAAGGGAAAAACCATGGTGGGAGTTAATACTCAAAAGATTCACTATCTGTAGAATAGAAATCTTGACTGGTTAAGGTCTTACAAACATGCCCTGTTAGGAGGAGACCTGGTTAGGAGTCACCTGGTTAAGGAATTTAAATGATTATCCCTGTTAGGAGCTTTGACCTGTTAGGATCAACCTCACAAGAGGATTTAACACTTTGATATAGAGCTACCCTATTAAGGGATTTACAATGTAAGGCCTGTTATGACCTACCCGATGAGGGTATTTTACTGTTGTAACTGTTAGGATAACAATCGTTCAAATGATCTTCATGTAACACCTATGTGTTTGATAAGATCCACTTCAAATACTCAAAAATTCAATAACACATCAATACAGAGCTTCACTAATCATCACACAATCACAATCTCAATATTTGCCCTCGATTTAATGTTAATCTCATAACTCATCACACTTTTTATAGACATCAAATTAGTCAGCTACAACCTTGGAACAATTTCCTAGGTTCAATGAATCTAGACAAAATAATTTTGCATGCCGAACTTATGTCGGCCATTGACATAACAAATCAAAATCTGTGTCATTTTAATGATTTAAGTGACTTTATCACTACTAGTTAAGTGTTCATCAGAATACCTACTCTATACATCAAATCTCACTTGTCTGGTTGAATATAGCAATGCGGTCATGAACATAGCTCCAAGTACCCATCTCCATCACTCCTATAAAACCACATCATTCAACTCTTTAGAAATCGCCTGTACCGGTTGCATGAATGCAACTCTATCTTTGTTTACTGGTTAAGAACCTATTTGCCGGTTCACTGGTAAACTGTCAACTGTATCGATTATACTTTACCGGTTGGCTTCCAAGACTTAGATGACCACAAAAATATTGTTGCAATCAATGACAACACAAGACATAGTCATCAAACAAGAATCTCAATCTCTTCATCACATTCACCAATCAATCATTTACCGGTGAAAAATCACCAACAGTCTTTATCGGTCCAGTCAAATGCCAATAGGTAGATGATCAAGTCCTCAAGAAAAAATCCAACTCCTTAAGATCCGGTGAGCCAATGCCAGAAAATGTCGAATGAAATGGTGAAACTGCAAAACAGAAAGAAAAACAGAAAGAAAAACAGAAAGAAAATATTTTTGGTTGATGCAAGATTGCCACGAATCGGGGATGCTCCTGCATCACCTTTGGGTTCGACATGGTCGGGTGGCATTTCCAACCACTATTAGGGACCAAAGATCATGGATTTGAGGATGGCTTCGAGTTCACCCTTAACTCTTCCTTCTCATGCTTTCATGTTCTTTCTCAAATCTTGCAAATATATTCATATGGGTACTTGAATCCAAGTTATGTATAAATGTATATGTATATTAGACACTCTATAGGGAGGATGATGTAATTATATGTTTTTGCAATGAATTTGAGTAGTTTTACGAGTGCCGATGTTGGCATTGAACATGAAATTATATGATTCCTTTTCTTACACTTCAAGTTAGAGTTGGCTATGAATGTATACGAACATTTCAGTTAGAATTGAAATGAACTTATTGGATTTTGAGTAGTCTTAGAGGGTGTTGTAGTCCCCTCACAAGGTCGTCATACCTTTTTGTAGTGACTTGAGTTGTTTTTGGGGATTTGAGTAAATCTAAGTCCAATTGGGACTTTCCAGATGCATATTGGATAGTCTTGTATGGTGTCCAAGTGTTGTAAGTCATGTTTCTTGGTGTATTTAGTGTGTTTGAGATTTTTTTGTGAATTTGGGTTGGTTTGGAGATATTTAGGATTCTCCCCATCATCTCCATTGTTCATAGCTAGTTCCCAGTGTTCAAGGGAGTAATTTGTCTATTCTTCCCCTTTCCTCTTTTTTAGATTTTTTGTATTCCTTAGGTGTCTCCAAGTAATTTTTTCTACTCCAACGCATTTTTGGTGTCTGTGAGACCTTACCTTGACTCTAGTTTTCTCATTTGTTGGAACACTAGTGCAACTGAGAGGACAATAGAACAAGACAATGTTGGTAGGGATGTTGTCACCAACACGTAGATTGGACACTAGTGTTCTTGGTGGAGTAAAAAGTGCTAGGAGGTCTCATGCATGTGGTGCCAGTGTCCTCTAGGAATGTATTTGTCCTAGTTTTGCATCGACTTCATTGTGTGCACCTTCATACTTGGAACTTGCTCAATAGGGTTTTAGAGCTTCAAAATATCAGTTTGAGAGTGTTGAAGTTGCCTTATAGCCTTAAAGAGTCAAGGGAACCTCTAAGGTTGTCCTATTATATTGGGAATGAGTTTTAGTGGTGCCTATTGCATTAGGTTGCAAGGTTCATGTTCACATAAAATCATTCATCACACCTGGGACCAAGGAGAAAGCCTTGTTTGTCAAGAGAAGGCATGTAGCTTCTTGTGAAGTCTTGTAAGGGTTGAAAATCATGGTTGACCTTGCTGAGGTGTCCCAAGACTTTTCCTTAAGTTGATGGACATTTAGGAATTTAGTCTTTCACTTGTACATTGTCAAGTTGTGAAATGATGTGTGGTTCCAGTTGAGGTATTGGACTCTTGGGAGTGTCTTTAGTGTTTGGGATTGATTTGATTGACCTAGTGTATTATGGATTGGAGGTTGATGATTCCCTAATCCCATCATAGTGTTGTTTGGTGAGAGGACTTTATGATCATGGTATGTGTCAATCTCCATCGAGGATTCATTCTTCCTCTCACTTTGTCCTTCCTCTCTTGTGGTGAGTGGTGGTTTCATTGCTCGTCTTCCACTATGGTCATGGTTTGACCTTGTTTAGTTGTCCTTGTGTGCATACCGTCATACAAGTGTGATATCTTGTGTCGTATATTTGGTATTTGGTTGTGAAGTTTATCTGGAATGTTTCAAAAATAAATTATTCCAGGTTCTTTTGTCTTATTTCCTCAGGGGTTCCTTGATGGGGCATTATAATTCCCTATGATTAGAGAGCTCCCCTAGATTTGGGAACTTTATAAATTATTTAAATTTACAATGAAAATAGGCCCAATAGATGGAAAATTCCAAAATATTAACTTTTGCAAAAGTTGATACTCGATTTCGAGTTACGGTTCAAAAGTTATTGCAAAAACAATTTCTCCTTAAATTGCCATTGTAGCATCGTAAATTGTACACCCTCAATTGGGTGGTAGATTTCCATTCTTAGGTTAGCACTCACCTTAGTGTGTTTGCATCTTTCATTTCAAATTCCCTTTAAGCATTTAATTAATTAATTTAATTAAATCTAAAGTATTCTCTTATCACCCTACACATCATAAAATTGGACCCTTTACGCTAAGTGTGCCCCTTTTTAATTTTATTCTCCCAATTAATTATTTCATCAAATACCCTAATTATGTCCTATTTGGAATTTCAAGGCCCGATTTTGCATATAAAAATATCACAAAATTCTACAAACTCCTAGAATTCTCTTTAAAATCACAATATCTTGCTTCCTCGAAAATTTGGCGAAAAGTTGGTCGGACCGTGTGTTCGGACCATGTTGGTACCAACATTGTCCTAACTTTTTCTCCTTGAATTTTGAGAGCATGTTTTGGCAGTATATTAATATTAAAATCCAAGAGATTGTCGAAAAATATCATTTCTAAGTCAGCCTATGACTCAAAGCAAAGTTAGGGTCTCCTACATAAACCCTTTGTTTCCTCATTTGAAGATCTAAGATCTAGCGATTGAAGGAGCTTCTTACGAAGCAAAAGTATAGGTTATGTGAAGTCTACAATAACAAATCAAGCATTCATCAAACATTTACAAGACTTCATCAATCATCTTTTACAACAATTAGGAGCTTTGAAGACATTGAAGAATAATAAGAGACCATCGATTGCTGATTGGCTTGTACCTCTCCCTTCAGGTTTGATATGGTTTCATGTTATTTTCATGTCTTTGTATGAGGTTCATAAAATTCATTTTAAGATTTACATTCATGCTTTAGATCCATTATTACACTTGTGATTTGAAGCATTTACATTCACATCTACATTTACAATCATTTAGGGTTTTCTCTCCAAAGCGTAGGGTAGAACTCTAGATTTACTTTCTTGTTCATTTAGGATCTTGCATACACATTTTTGTTACATTATCAACTATTTGTGGAGGTGGAAATCACCAAAACAAGGGGTTTGACTAAGGCAAAACCCTATATAGCCACCTAGACACCCTTTTTCAAGTTGTAGGTGCAAGTATAGGAGTTCGGCGGACGCATGAATTTTGGGATCGACTGAAGATATAGAGATAGTCTTAGGGCTAGAATATGATCTCAGATCTCAGAGACAAGGGCATGCTGCCATAGTCCCTAGGGTTTTGCAGTTTTAGGTGCCAGATCTACATATCAGACCCTCAGGACCTCAGATCCAAAAGATCAACTTTCTATCAACAAAGGGACAGGGGCACCCTACGCCCAAGGATATGTCAATTCTGCATCAATTTCAGTAGTAGGTGCACCTCTGAATCCATTTTCCAGCTCTTCTTTTTGTCTCTCAGTTTTAGTTTGTGCAAAATTTGCATTTTTAGTTTAGTGTACTTTGTTTATCATCTCCTAGTTAGTTGATTGTTGCATTACATTTTACACATCTACTCCCCATTTACAACAAAGGAATAGAAACCCTAAGAGATATTCCTCGACTCTCTCTTCCCTACAATAAGTAGTCAAAGTGAACTATCTCCCTAGGCTCTTTCATATTCCATTATGTGTACATGAGAGTGGGATTAGGTCTTAGTTACTTGGTTCCATTTTTATGCATCACATCTTGGTGAACCCGATCCTCTTTAAATTTGCATTTCTTAGTTAGATCTAGTTATTGCATTTTTATTTTCATTGAAAAGCATAAAAATTCAAAAGAAAAAAAAGAGTTTTCATTTATTGCATTGTGTGTTTTAAGTTTTGTTTGCATTCTTCATTTCAAAATGTCAGATCTTTATTTGCAAGACTTTAATTCCTTTTACAATGCATTTTCTTATGATGATTATGAGTTTAAGAAGGAAGAATTAGATGAGGCTCTTGATGAGTCTCTATACCCTAACCCTCTAAACCTACATTTTGCCAAAAACTAATCAACCTTGTTACTATGCCATTTCATAGTGATGAGAAAGATAAGTTGAATGATTCTTCTCATGAAACGTTCCTATCAACTCATCCTCTAAATCTAGTAACATGGTGGTTTATAACAATCCCCTTTATGAGGACCTATCTCCTTTCAAATCTAAAGACAATCCATTTAATATATATGATCATGCTATGTTGGATGATGCCCTTGATGATTTTATGTCTTTGCCAAGTCCTTGAAATAAAGCCCACACATCTCAAATATTTATTAACATGATAAATGTGAATGAATATAGCAAACCCCTCTTTGTGGTTCAAGGTGCTTTCCTTTCAACATCACAATCCTAAAACCAACTCGTTCTTATGGTTCAAGGTGGTTATGGAAATGATCCTTTTCGCACTCCTAACAAACCTATTATCACTGTACAAGGAGGATATCCCACTAAGAGTCCTTATGAGTATGCTAAACAAATAAATAGAGAGTGTTATCATTCAGTTTCTCATACCTATAACACAAGAAACAATAGGCAACCTAATCCTCCTTTGGTTAAACCAAACTCATGTCCTAATCCTCAACCTATTCCTATTCAAGCACCTCGCATTTCACAAGCTCTTGGTAAGAAGTGTGATCTCATTTTTGGCATTATACACTCAGATGAGAATAGTTGATGTTGTCATTAATGGCAACCAACTGCTAACATGGTTCACAGGTTACACTGACAATAGACATCATCTACCGGCACTAGCAAGCACAACAAGGTTATTCTCACCAGCATCCATTCTACACCAATAGAAGATCTTACCGACACTCCTAGCCGACATGGAAATTATATTGTTTTGTATTGTAAAATTATTTATATAGCCGACATGATGTATTGTAAAGACTCATATATGTATGAGATCTTATAGGTCATTTTGTAAGCAAGTAAGAAAATTAAGGAATGTAATTAGGTAATGAATGCAAGCATTATATGAGAGCGAATAACTGTATATGCATTATGATGTAATTATTTTATTAGCGAATAAGAGCAAAGTAGAGAGAAGCAAGGTTTATGGCAGAGGTATCTTAAAGAGCTTAAACCGGTATTGAATCCAGCATTGTAGATGCTATTTTAGCAGTACATTTTCATTGGATTTAATCATCCAGTTATGTAGTCAGTGGGACTCCATTATTGTTGTTGAGTAGTGAGCTCTAGGCTGTTGGCCTTCCTGCATGTGAAGGCCCCTATTGTATAAGTAATATTTATTCATATTGTCTAGTAAGTAAATATTGCAGGTCACAAATCCCACCAAGGTTTTTCCCCTACAGGGTTTCCTCACCAAAAATATTTGTGTTATGGTGTACATTGATGGTTATACCGCTATATCTCTTTATTGCATTATTACTTGTTTACCGATATATTAATTTGGGTTATAATGTTGCAAACAAGTTTAAATATTTTGTTAACCGGTTAGACATTGATTCACCCCCCCTGTTAGTGTCTTTGGGACTGATCAAGTATCTAACAATTGGTATAAGAGCCTAGTCCTCTATTTGCAGAAGCCTAATAGCTTGAGGAAGATTCTGAAACCGATATCGATGGAAAGTTTGAGACAACAATTGGAAGGATCTCTTGAAGATTTTGATGCAAAAAAATTGAAGAATATCAAACTAGAAGATGAACTCAGAACTGCTCGGGAATTTATCAAAGCACTTCAAGATAACCTAGTTATAACAAAGAATAAGAGAAAAGAACTACATGTGCAATTGCAAAATCAAGATGATGAAGAAAAAGAAACTCTTAGAGATATTGCAGAGAAATTGAGACAAGAGAACATTAACATGATGAATGAGATGCGAGATTTAAACATGAGACTATGCAAGGATATTGAAGATAGAAAAAGGAACGAGGAAGATTTGGCTAGCAGACTTAATGAAAGATTAGATGAATCTCAAAGGCTTAGTTATGAAAATGATATGCTTAAAACTGATTTGATTCACATGCAACATGAAAAAGAGGAACTTTTGAGACAAGTTAGCACTTTGGAAAGTGAGTTGGTTATTGCAAATGAATACAAAGACAAATTCAAGAAAAGTTTAGATAATCTTGATGATATGTTGAAAAGTCAGAAACCTGATGGAGAAACAATTGGACTTGGATTTAGACATGGAGAAAGTTCTGGGACTGCAAACAATAATGATCATAGAAAATTGATAAGGCAACCTAATGCTTATAAATTTAATGGGAAATGTTTTAATTGCAACAAATTTGGTCATAGAGCAAATCAATGTAGATTTAGGAATAACCAAAATACAAACTTACCCATCGGTCAATGTTCTAAATGCAATAAAAATGGTCATAACTCAGACAATTGCAGAATGAATGTGAAATGCTATGTTTGTGGTAGATTTGGACATTTATCTAATCAATGCAAAACTCAAACTTGTCAAGGTTATGGAAAGGCTATTCAGAGAAACAATGTAACTTGTTATGCATGTAAAAAGATTGGGCATATTGCAAAATTTTGTAGAAGTAAGACTGTACCGACGAACAATAAAGGATCCAATAACAAAGGCAAAGAAAAGGTAACTGAAATCAAGCACAAATTTTCTAAACAATGGATTAGGAAAAGAGATCAAAGAATTGATGTATCTATCTCTGCATCGGCAGAACAGGGTAGTCCTGCACCGACATGAGATTCTTCATCTAACTAAGGAATAATCCTTCGGGGTAAGGCAACAAATTGAAAATAATGCATTTACCCTTGGTTGGTGGTAATAAGTTATATTTCTTCTTTACCGGCGGATATGTGGATTTTTCACTTCACCGACGAAGCATTTATTGTGGTTGTAAGTCAATTTTTGGTTATAAAGGAATTGTAACCCCTCATTTCAACTCACCAAACATCCAAGCATTCTAAGAGAGTGAAATTGAGCAAAGGCATTCTAAAGGCGAAGAACCAAAGGTCTTTTCAGAGCATTCAAGGATTTTTCAGTTAAAAGGTATTTATCTTTCGCAATGGCATCTTCATTTTCTGTTCCCAAATTCGTAGAAAACCCTACTATTGTGGAAAACATTAAATGACCTAGACCCATTTTCAAGATCAATCTTAAGATAACAAAACTGGATGACTCTATTGGTGCATTTTCTAGAATCCCAAAAGGAGTCGCATTTGCTGAAGACCCTAGGGCATACATACATTGTTACATAGAAAGTTTAGGGTCCAAAGATTTGATGAACATGTATATGAATGCAATCACTAACAAGAATGGGGTAGTGAAACTGGAACATAAGGTAGTTGAGGATTTATGTTTCATAGATATCCTCCATATGCCGAAATTCTCAGATGAAGCCATCTGCTATGTCCTTAGCAGGGTTCACGGTGAATTTATGTGGTTGGACTCAATATTTAAGATTACCAAGGAAGCTATCAGGGTTGTTACTGGTTTACCCTCCACCTGTTCTAGATCTAACAAGAAGAAGAAAATCCCTAACAAAGAGGTTATGAGCTTAATCGAAGCTATATTAGATAACTGGTCACTTAGGGTCAATGATATCAAGGATAAAAATGTTAAATTTTCTAGCATGGTCATTGGCTATAAAGTTGGTCATACAAATAGGTGGAATTTTGTGTCTAGTTCATGCATTCATACGACACATGAGATGATATTGAACAATTCAAAGATTGATATTTGTGAATGGTTAAAGGATGAATTGCTAGAGAATTTGCATAAAATCAAAGGAGATAATAAAGGAACCTTCAAATTTGGAAGTTTGATAGTATGTTTAATGCTTTACTTTTCAAAAGAGATCCTGGGTATAGGTCATAAGGATTTTTCCTATGATACTTTAGTTGGAAAACAGATAAAAGAGGCAATCATCGGTATAGGATCTAATGGTGATAAGTTGGTTAAAGATTACTTAAAAAATTTCCAAGCTAAAATGAGACAAAGGGAAAGGATTCCCCAAAGCATTGTGGATAAATATGATAAATAGATATGCTTTGTAGTAAAAAGAGATGAAATTTGGATGGAAGAAGTTAGACCCAGAACTATCTAGATTATTGTAATGGGATATAAGGTGGACTCTCACATCTTGGAATCATATGCTAAAATACTCCTAGATGCTCCACCAGAACCAATAGAGAAAATATTTGGTAATATTGAAACCATTGAAAGTGATGTTTCTCTGATGAAGCAAAGGAAGAAAAGAGATAAATTTATGAAAGATGCTTCTAAAATGGTAAAAGATGTTATAGAAGGTTTGATGAATCTTAGCAGTATTGCTACTAGTGTGACAGAAAGTCAAGTAGAGCAGAAACCGATAGCTCAAATTTCCCCTGTGGCTACTTCTTCTGATTCTGACAGTGATAGGGCAACTGAATTCAAGAGAGTGGACAGGAAGAAAATAAAACCCTCACCGACACCTGCTCCATCTCCCAATAAGTCAAGGACATAGAGAAAGAAACAATAGGCTATAAGAGAGCCCATTGGTCAGAAGAAGAAAGTGACTCCAAAGAAGAAACAAGAACCTAAGGCACCAGATACTCTTACACCGGAAGAGTTGATCAATGAAATCACACAAGAAGGTAACCTTAGTAATGTGAATAAACTTTATCATTCTTTCAAGGATTCAGATAAGGATACTATAGAGGAAAACATTATTTTGTACCTAGATATATACAGAAAGTTCTTATTGAGGTTGTAGATGATCTACCAAATGATTTGTACTTAAGGTTAGAGGCTAAGAGAATGTCGGTAATGGAATTAGATAAGAAAATAAAAGTAGAGGCTCTACTTGATGTGCATCCCATTAATTCCAAACATGAAATTGATGATTTAATATCAGAGGCAAATAGAACAGTTTTTGCGAGTGGTCACCGACAAGTTAGCCTTATGGCAGACAGAGTGAAAGAAACAATAGATGAAACAACATATAAGTGGGATATATTTTTTGTAAAAAGAGAGAAGAAAGAAGAGAAGGATAGACAGAAAATAGACAAATAATTTACTAAGGTATATCAGAAAGATAAGGGTAAAGGAAAAATTGGTAGTGTACCTGATATCATGGTCAAGGATAACCTTCCTCCACTGGCACAGGACACCCCACCAATAATTACAGAGGCACCGACACAAACTAATAGTCAACCAGAAGAGAAGGCAAAGGAAATGACACAAGATGACACTATTCCGGAGTCTGATATTCTTTTTTACCATGAATGTGGACACATAGGATTTTAACATTGTCATGGATAAGGAAACTGTAGAGGAAAAGAGAGCTGAAGCTACAAATGTTGAGGTCTTTGAGTCACTGGTAAACACTGTTGAATCTCAGTAGAATATTGAGGAGACAACTGAAGTTAAGAAAACAAATACCACCCCTGATAGTACTCAGCTTAACATTAAGAAACCAGTAGAAGCACAAGCAGAAGTAGAAGCACAAATTGAAGCAGAAAAGGGACAAGAACAGAGTATAGCTGAACCGACAGTCACCAAGATAGATATTAAGGATGAAAACAAAGTTGAAAAACTGAGTGAGCATAAGGAAGAAACAATGAATAAAGAAAAGGTCATTGATGGAAACAAGATAGCAGAAGTGGTTAAGGAATCCAGAGATGAGAAGAAACCAATTGTAGAACCTCACACTCCGCCTAACACTTCCACTATGGATTAGAGACCAACTAATGTGATAGATGTACTTTTGGATTCCATAAAGAAGATCACTAAATGCAACACCTTAGCATTTAAGGCCATTGATGATACCTTAGTTATTTTGAAAAATGATTGCACCAGATTGTAAGATAGATCACATTTATGGATCTTTAGGTAAATTGGACACATTGTCCAAATTCATTGCTTCAAATGTTCTAACTATAGACAAAATTAATGAAGAGATTGTTAAGGAAAGGGTGAATAAGGAGAAAGGTGTATTCTTTGATAAGACTATTAAGGACTGCACAAAGCATATTGATTCTTTATTATCAGCACTTAATTCCACTATTTTGGAATATAAAAAATTGTATAAGGAAGCATGCAAGCCTCACCACCTAACATAGGACATTGATGAGGAGATAAAGAAAACACAAAAAGAGATTGATGATATAGAAGATAACATGATAGGTTCTTCATAACTTACTTCAGTTTTTGATCAAGAAATGGCAGTTTTTGAAGAAAAGATTGAGAAATTAGAAAAAGAAAAAGAAAGGATAAGAATGAAGGCCCGAGAGTTGAAAAATAAACTTGGTCCTAGATTGGATAACCTTTTAACTCAACAGATTGATCCCTCTAAAGAAATAATTCAAGGAGAAAGATCACTAGAGCAATAGATGCATTATTTGACCGGGATGATCCAATAGACTGAAATCATTATTTCTGACAACACTAAATTTATGCAGAGTCTTAATTTGATTTTGGCAAATATCTTTCAGATTGTACACAACCGGTTATAGGCTATGAGGTAGAATTTGAGCTCTTTGATTCTTTTTTTAACATCCTTTGTCATTGATGTCAAAGGGGGAGTAGTAGTGTAGGAAAAAAATATACAGAAGGGATCATTTGCTCAGGGGGAGCACTCTTATTTTTGGACTTCATTTTTTGGATATCAGTTTTTGGATTTTTCTCATGAGTGTTGCCATCAATGCCAAAGGGGGAGATTGTTGGCACTATACACTCAGATGAGAATAGTTGATGTTGTCATTGATGGCAACCAACTGGGATCATGGTTCACAGGTTACATCGGCAATAGACATCATCTACCAGCACTGACAGGCACAACAAGGTTATTCTCACCGACATCCATTCTACACTGCCAAAAGATCTTACTGGGACTCCTAGCCGACATGGAAATTATATTGTTTTGTATTGTAATATTATTTGTATAGCCGATATGATGTATTGTAAAGACTCATATATGTATGAGATCTTATAGGTCATTTTGTAAGCAAGTAAGAAAATTAAGGAATGCAATTAGGTAATGAATGCAAGCGATATATGAGAGCGAATAACTGTATATGCATTATGATGTAATTATTTTATGAGCGAATAAGAGCAGAGTAGTGCGAAGCAAGGTTTATGACAGAGGTATCTGAAAGAGCTTAAACCGTTACTGAATCTAGCATTGTAGATGCTATTTTAGTAGTACATTGTCATTGGATTTAATCATCCAATTGTGTAGTCAATGGGACTCCATTTTTGTTGTTGAGAAGTGAGCTCTAGGCTATTGGCCTTCCTGCATGTGCAGGCCCCTATTATATAAGTAATATTTATTCATATTGGCCAGTGAGTAAATATTGTGGGTCACAAATCCCACCAAGGTTTTTCCCCTACCGGGTTTCCTCGCCAAAATTGTTTGTGTTATGGTGTGCATTGATGGTTATACTGTTATTTCTCTTTATTGCATTATTACTTGTTTACCTTTATATTAATTTGGGTTATAAAGTTGCAAACAAGTTTAAATATTTTGTTAACCGGTTAGACACTGATTCACCCCCCCTGTCAGTGTCTTTGGGACTGATCAAGTATCTAACACTCATTGAACAACTTAAGGCCACTCCTACCAAGATCTCCATCTGGGATTTGATTCAAACCTCTTCAACATATCATGGAATATTACAAGATGCCTTGAAAAACTTGAATGTCCCACCAACAATGACATCCAATAATGTGTCTTCTTGGATTGACTCAATAACCACATATAAAAATCAAATTGTGTTCACCCAAGATGAGTTGCATCATCATGAAATTCAATGCCAATATGATCCTCTCATGATTGTTGTTATTATCAATGGAAATTCTATAAGATGAACCCTTTTGGATAATGGCTCTGGCCTTAATGTTTGTAGCATTAATTTATTACATAATATCAATGTGGATACATCTCTTATTAAACTTGATTCCCTTACTATTCGTGGCTTTGATAATGTGGCTAAGTCTTCATTGGGCTTCATAACCTTGCTTGTTAAGGGAGGACCAGTTACCTTGTCCACACCTATTCATGTCATGCTCGATAACTTGACCTACAATTTGTTGTTAGGTAGACCTTGGATTCATAACATGCAAGTCGTCCCTTCTACTTTGCATGGGCAAGTGAAATTTATTTATAGCAACAAGATGTATACCTTTCTTGCTGATACCAATCTCCAAGATTGTTTACAAATGCCCACTTCTAAATATTCCTCCACTAGTTCTTCTCCAATTGTCTCTGATGCCCCTTCTATACCTTCCCCTTCTAGTACCTCTTTCTCCTTTACCAATCCTACTCCTCCAATTGATCCTAAATTTCTCGAAAAGGATTCTTCTCAATCTGAATCTCCTCCCAAAGATGTCTTTTCCCCCGAGAAGGTACTCTCAGTTGATTATTGGGGGTATTTGGACTTTAACCCTACTTTTGTGGGAGAATATAGAATCCCTTCAAGAGAGACCAACTCCAAAAAGAAGGAAGACAAGGATGAACCCGAAAAGCAACTCACTTTGTCTAAACCATTAAGTAACAACTTTGTGGCTACTTCTAATTCTAAATCTCCACCTATTTCTTTTAGAAATTTGAAGGAATTGATTATGTGTTGCACTGATATTTTGTCATTGATGGAAACACCGACTGTTTTGGTTGTTTACCGGTTTTTGGTTGGTTCCGGTAGAGTGGTTGGATTAAGATATTAATCTAGTATGCTTTGGTTTGTGGAATTGATTTGGATCTGTCATTCATGCTATTCAGATGCGTATCATGATCAGTTGGTTCAGGATTCGATGACTTAGATACTATCATTTGTTCTAGTAAGCCTTTTGGTCACCGGTAAGGGTTTTACCGACATATATTTGTTGAAGATATTTTGATGCATGTGATAAGTGGTGTTAGTGTGGCTTCTAGATGGTTCTCAGGATGCTAATGGTTATCATGTTCATGTTCCAGTTCATCGGTGGTGTTGCATTTGGTTTAACGATGACCTATTTTGGGTCCGGTGTTATCTAGGTTATGGATTGGTTTATGTAACGTGTTGGTGGATGATCCCGATGCATTACTGGTTAGATTCATTGATTGGATTATGTTGTTTTGGTCTTAGGCCAACTTGGTTGATCATTGGATTGTGAGTTTATTTTATGAATTTATTGTATTATCTTTTAGGTGGTCGACCTAATTGTTTAGGTCCCAGGTTGGTATAAATATGATGTAAGATCTCCTTGTAGATCATGGGCATATGGGATGGTTATGTGATTATTTGTGTGTGAATAATTCTATAATCATATGCAGGAGTTTTGGTCAATCATAGGTGATTGAATTGGGATGGTAAGAGAGCTTTAAGACTTCCAATACTGAGCTTAACTGGAACTATACTCAGGCATAGGAGATGCTATCTTTGTAGTTCACTCTTCTTTCCGGATTATAGTCTGGATTTATTTTGTAGTTAGTGAGTCTCCTTTTGTAATGACCAATGTGCTCTAGGATGTTGGCCTTCCTACATGTGTAGGCCCCTCATTTTTTAATCACATAATTACTGTAGAAGTATTATTTGATTGTGGGTAGGCTTCCCATTGTGGTTTTTCCCTTTACCGGGTTTTCCACATACAAATATTGGTTTCATGTGTTCTAGATGGATGGTAACTGTTCTATGATTTATGTTTATGTTTAATTGCTATATCAGTTATTCTGGTATTTGGTTTATGCATTCTGATATTTGGTTTATGCATTTTGGTATTAGGTTTATGTGTTTCAGTAATAAGGACTTGAATGCTTAAAGTTATGTAATCTATTGACATCTGATTCACCCCCCTCTTAGTTGTCCTCTGGTTATTTGAGCTGTCTAACAATTTCCACTTCAATTGATTTTGACATTCAGACCCATGAAAAAACTCCTTCCCTTACTAAAATGGCTAACCTCTATGGTCCTGGTTTTCATATCTTAGTTAAGAGTGGATATAGTGGCAATGGTTGTGGTGCTAAAGAACAAGGGATTAAAGTTCCTATAGAAAATAATTGTCGCGATGATACATTTGGACTTGGATACAATCCCTTCAAACCCACCAAAGCTTCTATGAGACCATCCATTAGTGTTAATGTCATTTCCTTTTCCCCTAAACCTCTTTCATTAAAACATCTTTAGTATATTGACTGTGATTCTGATAATCTTAGAGGATTCAGTTAATACTGAGAGGGGGGGTGAATCAATATTAACAATAATTTCAAACTTGAAACTTGAACTTATAAAATTTCTTCAAATCAAACATAAACCAGTAATAAACTCTTTACCATTACCGGTAATAACTAATAACCAATTGTTAAACCGGTTTATCAGAACAACTCATTAAGTGTTCATCAATATGCATAAATTGAAAGTAAAACATAACAACACATAAAAACATTCACCATATAAACACCATGTTTTTCACGTGGAAACCCAAATAGGGAAAAACCATAGTTGGAATTGGTACCCACAAAAATTGTGCACTCTTTTAGAATGCACCCTGTTAGGAGCCTAGCCCGGTTAGAAGCTTACAATGATGCCCTCTTAGGAGCAGACCCTATTAGGAGTCACCCAGTTAAGAGATTTAGATGATGAGCCTTGTTAGGAGATTTGACCTGTTAGGATCAACCTCGCAAGAGGATTTAACACTTTGATATAGAGCTACCTGGTTAAGGGATTTACAATGTAAGGCCTGTTAGGACCTACCCAGTTAGGGGATTTTGACTATTGCAATTGTTAAAGAATAACAGTGAATGATCTGGGTACAACACTTAACTGCCTGCTTGATCAAATCCAATTAAGCTCCAAATCTGCTACATTTTGGTAGATCTCATACTCTGGTTCAACTTCACACTTTTCTCAAAATCACCGACACAACAAACATCAACTGTACCAACATAAATAACCTTTTCAACTTAGTCAGTTACAAAATCCTAAGACTTACAACATAGATAATCATAGATCTTTTATAGCTCATTACAGATCATCATTGATCATCATATGGATCATTACAATCAATTACAAATCAATTACAACCGTTGAATGATCATCGCATCTCGATCTGATATTTAGTCAAACCCTTAGAACAGTTCGCTAAGCACTTTGAATATTCAAAAAATATTGCTCTCCAAAAGTGCCAAAACATCTTTCAAACACTTCACACAGTTTGTGCTACATCATCACCAACATTTGAACTTGATGTAGATCACCGCCAAACCAAAAATTATTACCGGTTAGGAGAATTCTTTACCGGTCCTTAAACCTTTCTTAAACTCTAGCAAAAATGCAACATAAATCATAAACATGATTTTTGATAACCAAAACATGATGCGGTTCCATTCAAATACATATTACAATGATACAAGCTCACATTCCAAACCACAACACTTCAATCATCACCAAACGCCAGATCAAATAAAAAATTCCTTGTTTACCGGTTAAGGTCATAATTCCCAGTTCACTATCTATAATACCAGTAAGGCATTTCTAGTAGACCAAAAAGACTTAGATGATAAAATACATCATAGTGAACATTAGTTTCCATCAATGACAATACAAATAATTGATCAAAGTAATTCGATCATGCAATCTCAATCCTTTCATCACAATGTCATCACAAACAGTCATTTTCTGGTTTAGTCACCATTCTTGATCTGCATCAGTTATGCCAATCATGCCAACAAATCTTTGGATATCTTCTCTACTGATGATTCCTTAGCTGAGTTTCTAGGGGCTTATGATACTCTCTCTCATTACCATCATAGCCATGGGTTCCCCTATTGTTTGAATGTGGAAGCATATTTTGGGGAAGATGCTAAATTAGCTAAAGATAATGATGCGATGATTAAGGAGTTCCCTCAACTAAAGGATGTCCCTCAACAAAGTAATCTCCTTATAAGTGATATTATTGACATCAAGATGGATCCTTGTAACGAAGACAAGATTATAAAGGTAGAGAAATGCCTTACTGATAAGGAACAAAAGGAATATTATGATTTACTTCATGAGTTCCTTGAAATCTTTGCTAAGATATACTCTGAAATGCCTGACATTGATCCTAAGATTGTCACTCATAATATTGTCCTAATTCTTGATGCTAAACCCGTGAAGTAGAAGATTAGAAAAATGAATCCCAAACTATCTTTTCTTGTCAAAGTTGAAATTGAGGAACTACTGGATGTAGGATTCATTCACCCTATTGACTACTCTCCTTGGATTTTGAATATTGTCGATATGGCTAAACCTGATAACAAGATTAGGATGTGTACCAACTTTTGATATCTCAATAGGGATTCCTTAAAATATGATTTTCCGCTTCCCAACATTGATATGATAGTAGGTTCTACTGCTGGACATGCCTTGCTGTCTTTTATGGATGGTTACTCTGGATATAATTGAATCTTCATTAATCCTCAAGATCAATTTAAAATTGCCTTCACTACTCCTTGGGGTATGTCTTGTTGGATTATAATGCCTTTTAGATTGAAGAACGTAGACACTACTTACCAATGTGCTATGACTCTTATCTTTCATGACTACATGCATAAAATATTAGAAGATTGTGTTGATGACATATTGGCTAAGTCTATACTCCATTAGGACCATGTTAAGATCCTTCGTCAAGTCTTTGAGCTAATTCGTAAATACAACATGCGTTTGAACCCCTGAAAGTGTGATTTTGGTGTGGATAGTGGAAAACTATTAGGGTCTATAGTATCAAATCATGGTATTGAGGTGGATATGAAAAAGATAGATGCCATTGCTAATATGCCACCTCCTAAAAATATTTTCCAATTGAGAAGTTTGCAAGGAAAGATACAAGCTATTCATAGATTTGTGTCACAACTTGTAGATCAAACCTTTCCCTTTATTCAATTGCTTAAGAAAAACATCAACTTCCAATGGAATGAGGATTGCCATCAAGCCTTTGAAGATTTAAAATGTTATTTGGCCAACCCTCCTATCCTGCAACCAGTTGACCCAACTAAACCATTTCTTCTATACACAGCTGCTTCTCCTCATGCTCTTGCATCTTTGTTGGCACAATGTAATAGTGATGGTAAAGAATGCCTTATTTATTAAATAAGTCATACTTTTCTCGATTACGAAGTTTGCTATACTGTGATAGAAAGGCAATGTCTTGCTCTTGTTTTTGCAATGCAGAAGTTGAGGAATTACCTTTTGAATGCTGAGGTTCATGTTATCATCAAATTTGATCCTTTGAAGCATCTTTTCTCTAAGACAGATCTTTCAAGATGTCTAACGAAATGGGTTATGATGTTAAATGAGTTTGATCTTAAATTTGTTTTTCAAAAAGCAATTAAAGGACAAATGTTAACTGATCACTTAGCTGATGCTCCTTCACCTCTCATGCTACCTAATCAAGAATCCTTTCCTGATGAGTTCGTTCTTCCTATTGAGACTGGCTAAAATTGGGAGTTGTAATTTGATGGCTCTAGGTGTCTTATAGGCTCGGGGGCAAGTGTTGTTCTATTTCCTCCTAATAAGAAACCTATTCCCTTATCTTATCATCTTAATTTCTTATGTACTAATAACATTGCCGAGTATGAAGCCCTTATAGATGGTCTTAGAGCAACTTTAGCTTTGAATGTTAAGCACATACATATCTATGGTGACTCTCAATTAATCATTAGACAAGTTACAAGAGTTTATCAAGCTAAACAAGACAAATTATCACAATATCAAGATTTTGCTTTATCCTTGTTACAAAAAAATGATTCCTATGTCATGGAGCCTATCTCTCGAAAGGATAATTGACATGCCAATGCAATGACATGTGTTGCTTTCATTATATCCTTAGAGGATCCAATGATAGATCTTAAATTTGTTACTCATAACCTTTCTTCTCTAGCTATTGCTGATAATCCTAGTGATGTGGCTTATTGCTATACCATAGATTCTGACAAATGGTACTTGCATATCTTAAGATATTTGACTGACGGTACATTTCCAGATTCTACAAGTAAAAATGCTAGAGCTAGGATTCATAAGTTAGCTGCAAGATACATTATCCTTTCTAACATCCTTTATAGAAGGGGTTATAATGGTTTGCTTCTCTGCTGTCTCAACAAAATAGAAATCTTGATTGCTCTTGAGGAAGCACACTCAGGTGCTTGCGGGGGGCAGTTTGGAGGTAAAAATTTATTTCAACGGTTGCTTTGAATGGGATATTATTGGTAGACCATGGAGAAAGACTCCTTTGCATTTGTTAAGAAGTGTCATCAGTGTTAGCAACACAATAATTTGATTCATGCTCCTGCACAAGAACTTAAGTCGCAAGTGGCCTCTTGGCCCTTTTCAATGTGGTGCTTGGATCTTGTGGGAAAAATTTCTCCCCCCTCATCCCAAGGACACACTTTCATTATAATTGCTACAGATTATTTTATGAAGTGGGTAGAAGTGGTTCTTCTTCAATCCACTACTACTAAAGTAATTTGTCAATTCATCTTAGATAATATTATTGCTCGATTTGGAATTCCTTCCACTTTGGTTTCTGACAATGGTACTTCATTTAAGAACAAATATGTGAAGAAATTTCTTGAAAAATACCATATTCAACATCTATTTTCTACACCTTATTACCCTTAATCTAATGGCTAGGTTGAGTCCTCTAATAAAATTCTTGAACAAATTCTTCGTAAGACTGTAGACAAACATGGTAAGGACTAGCACACCCAGTTCACTTATGCCCTTTGGGCTTGTCGAACGAGTGTGCACATAGCTATGGGTACTATCCCCTATAATCTTATTTATGGTGTTGATGCTACTATGCCTTTAGAGTTAGAGTTTCCCTCACTAAGAATTTCTCTTAAGGGTATAGTCGAGGATGATTTTTATCGAGAACAATGCCTTCAACAACTTAAAATGCTTGATGAATGACGTATAAACTCTCTTGAGCATATTCAAGCATATCATAAATCCCTTCATCAAAGTTATAACAATAAGGTCATTCAACGTTCCTTCTCAGTGGGTGACCTTGTGCTCTATGAGAATCAACATAACATGAATTCTTCACCTGAAGAAAGAGGAAAGTTGAGCCCGAATTGGCTTGGACCATATATCATCACTGAGGTCTACGGGTCAGGTACCTACAAAATAGCAAATGTAGAAGGTATGCCTCTCAAGGAGTTCATAAAGACTATGCATATTCAAAGATACTATGCCTAATCTTCTCCTTTCTCTTCTTTTCCCTTATTTTCTTCTTCAAAAATTGTATGGTATGGTAGCATCGCTTCATTAAAGCATGTAGTATTAAATTATTAACATTTGACCACTAGATGCAAAATGTGGTCTCTGCTATATCAACACTATCTATGGTTGGTGACTACTTGAGCCCTAGAGTCCCTGTCATGGTGGTCCCATGGGTGTATAACGAGATGAAGACCGCGAGTGACTCCTAGAAGAACTCCTCCTATCTCAATCCATGACTATACCTCGATACATGGCTGACTCTGCCCGAGACTCTACTAGCTCGCGTTGTAGTCGCTCCCTCTCTTCTCACCTAATTTCTAGCTCTATTCAAACTAAGTCGAATAGATCCTCGTTTCATCTGGCGCTTCTCTAAGGTCTATGCATGATCTGCGAAGATTGAGGTATGTGCGAAGTAGTAATGATGTCTGATAGGGTTTGTTGGATAAAGGATCGCCACTCCTATACTTCGACTGTAGAAGAGGGAATGAAGTCAAATCACATGTTCATCATAATAAGATTTTAAACAAACTGAATTAAATAAAAATCCTTTACCTGGATCTCCTGCTTGCCAATGTGGATCATGTGTTGTGACTATCCCTAATCTAGAGCCGCTACCCTCTCCATGCTCATACTATCTCTGTACTCCAGTAGGTGGTGTTGTAGGAGATGATCAGTATAAGATTGAAGTCAGTCTCCTGAGGTTGACTTCCTCTCCTCTAGCTAGATCTAGGGATATGGTATCATCTCTCGAGTGATGGGGAATCTCCTCCTCCTCTCTCTCCTCTTCCTCCTCTCTCTTCTCCTCCTCCTCCTTCTCTTCCCTTTCCTTTAGGTCATCCTCATCATCATCTCTATCCTGATGTTCTCCCTCCTCTCTCTCATCCTCGTGATTTGATGTGTCTCCATCACTCAGGTCCTTAGATGCCTCATTATCCTCCCTAGTTGATCACCTCCATGGTCCAAGATTACCCCTAGGATAGTCTAAAGGAAAAATGGATTTGGGGTAAGTCCTATCCCAACATGTGATGTAACTGCGATGAGCTCATTAAAGGGAACCATGACATCTTGATCAGAATCATCTGAATCTGTCAGCTCAATCTCATTATCGCAAGGCCTAGGAACTGCTCCTGTCCTTGCCATCATTCGAGAGTGGCGTATAAAAGCTGTAACATCATCTAGAACACCCTTCTCTAGCCCAAACTGTCACCTAACTCGGTCAAAATAGAATAGGACTACGATGTGGCTATAGTGCCCCTCGAGGAAGTGGTTCCTCTGCATAAGACAAAGCTGACTGCGCTGATATGGTCTCCATCTGATGAAAGATGATCTTAGTCTATCGATCACAATCCTTGAATGCAACAAGTCACCATCCTACCATGGTCTGGTGAGTGGGTATGCATATGCTTTGGGCTGATTTGAACCAATATCAACTGGTACTCTGGCTGACCTAGTACATGTAAGATGCTTAAACATCCAAACTTGAAGAAGGGTGCATGTCATCAAGCTACATCCATCACACAGACATAATCTCCTAAGTCATGGTAGAGATGGGATAACATGCTCCGTCCCCAGGAGAACACTATCTGCCACTCCTCCATTGCTCGGATAACATAAGTGAGATCCCCATGCATGTGACTGCCTCGTCCATCTGGGCATATGAATAGCCCCATTGTGGCTATCATCAGTCTCCTTATGAGTGGAATGGCTCTAGTAGGATGTAATAACCATTGAGTCATGATACGTCCTCTAGTCTCATTGGGCATGATCCGCCTAATGCAATACCTCCGCTCTCTCCTAAAAGAAGATGCGGTGCGACCTACCTGATATCTCACTGAACGTCCTCTAATGGAAAGCCTCAGTATTCGGTAAAAATCCTCAAGTGTCACCGTCAAATCTCCCATTGGTAGGACAAACGTGGAAGTATCTATATACCATCTCTCCATGAGTGGAATGAGCATCACTGGGTGGAACTTCATGGATGGCATGTTATAGATATACCATAACCCTACTACCTTAAGAAGCTCTCTGTCATCCTCAAACAATCGAGGATTTTGACTCTACAGATTCTGATATGTATGACTGGTAGTGTGCTCTCACATATAGGGTAATCTCTGCAAAAATCAACCAATCAACAATCAATATCATTATCTTAATCAACTCAGCATCAAAAATCCCAATCCTATGCTAACCCTTGGTCACCTTAGTTAGGGACTAGGATGCCATGGAAGGACTAGGGCACTCTGGAAGGACCAGGGTGACCAAGTGGGACCATGGTGCCCCAGTGGGACCATGACACCCTGGTGGTACTAGGGCGCTCTAGTGAGACCATGACACCCTCCCGAGGGCACATATGCAATCAAAATTTCCCTCATACCCAAAAGTAAAAGTCAACTCAATAGAAAGTCAACAAAAAGTACAAAGATGGCTCAGTACACTCACCTTGTCAAGTGGCTGATTGGTAAGGAGGGACTGCCATAGGATCTCCATCTGGGTAGGTCACTTGGGTTGTCTTCAAGGCATTGTGAGTGCTATGTGATCCTCTACTGCAAATAAAAAAAAAGGTGAGAAAATGACAAATGCAAGTGTCATTTTCTACTATTCATAGGGTATGTGCTTCTTTCTTTCCCGAAACCCTAAATTCTGCTTTTTTTCTTCATCTCTCATATCTTGAGTTAGATAGCTCTGATTTTTGCACCGTTGGTGGCGTTGGAATTGTGATTCAACTCTCTTCCTTACCAAATGTTCCATGATACGCTTCGATCTTGTTGTGAGCATTTTTCATCACCTTTTTTCACAATTTGATGTGGTAAACATGATACCCTATTTCACCTCACTAAATTAGCAAGCCAAAACAGGGGGACATATAGCTACCCACAAATTTCATCACTTCCCTAGTAAGAATTAGGTGATTTTGTTATTTTATCTAACATGTGCTTTTGTAGGGTGTGGTTCCTAATAGTGTACTGCAGATACCGCTAGGGGCTTCGTTCGACACCTTATGGATATATCCTTTTTCATGAAATGTTTACTTTTTTGTACTTTAGCTTGCATATTCATGTAGTGTCATATGACCTCTAAAGTGGGGGCTAAATGTAGCATCGTAAATTGTACACCCTCAATTGGGTGGTATTATTCCACACTTAGGTTAGCACCCGCCTTAGTTTGTTTGCATCTTGCATTTCAAATTCCCTTTAAACATTTATTTAATTAATTTAATTAAATCTAAAGTCTTCTCTTATCACCCTACACATCATAAAATTGGGCCCTTTACTCTAAGTGTACCCCTTTTTTATTTTATTCTCCCAATTAATCATTTCATCAAATATCCTAATTATGTCCTTTTTCGACCTTTAAGGCCTGATTTCACATATCAAAATGTCGTAAAATTCCACAAACTCTTGAAATTCGCTTTAAAATCACAATATGTTACTTCCTCAAAAATTTGGTGAAAAGTTGGTAGGACAGTGTGTTCGGACCATGTTGGTACCAACATGGTCCTGACTTTTTCTCCCCGAATTTTTGGATCATGTTTTCACGGTATTTTAATATTCAAATCCAAGAGATTGTCACAAAATATCATTTCTAAGTCTGCCTATGACTCAAAACAAAGTTAGGGTCTCCTACATAAACCCTTTCTTTCCTCATTTGAAGATCTAAGATCTAGCGATTGAAGGAGCTTCTTATGCAGCGAAAGTACAGGTTATGTGAAGTCTACAACATTGAATCAAGAATTCATCAATCATCTTCAACAACAATTAGGAGCTTTGAAGACATTGAAGAATAATAAGAGATCACCGACTTTTGATTGGCTTGTACCTCTCCCTTAGGGTTTGGTATGGTTTCATGTTATTTTCATGTCTTTGTATGAGCTTCAAAATATTCAGTTTCAGATTTACATTCATGCTTTAGATCCATTATTGCACTTGTGGTTTGAAGCATTTACATTCACATCTACATTTACAATTATTTAGGGTTTGCTCTCCAAGGCGTAGGGTAGAACTCTAGATTTACTTTCTTGTTCATTTAGGATCTTGCATACACACAAGATTCTTGCACACACATTTTTGTTATATTATCGGCTATTTATGGAGGTGGAAATCACCAAAACAAGGGGTTTGACTAAGGCAAAACCCTATATAGCCACCTAGACACCCTTTTTCAAGTTGCAAGTGCAGGTACAAGAATCCGACAGACGCACAAATTTCAGGACCGACAAAAGACACATAGACAGTCTCAGGGCCAGAATATGATCTCAGATATCAGAGACAAGGGAGTGGTGCGCCCTGGTCCCCAAGGTTTTGCAGTTTCAGGTGCTAGATCTGCATACCAGACCCTCAGGACCTTAGATCCAGAAGATCAACTTTCTTTTAGTAGAGGGACAAGGGCACTCGATGCCTTAGGATCTGCTAATTCTACACTAGTTTTAGCAGGAGGTGCACCTCTAAATCCATTTTCCAGCTTTGCTTTCCATCTCTCAGTTCTAGTTTGTGCAAAATTTGTATTTTTAATTTAGTGTACTTTGTTTATCATCTCCTAGTTAGTTGATTGTTGCATTTCATTTTACACATCTACTCCTCATTTACAACAAAGGAAAAACCCTAAGAGATATTCCTTGAGTCTCTCTTCCTTGCAAGAAGTAGTTAAAGTGAACTATCTCCTGAGGCTCTTTTGTATTCCACTGTGTGTACATGAGAGTGGGATTAGGTTTTAGTTACTTGGTTCCATTTTTATGCATCACAACCATATTTTAAATAAATATACATTAATAGATTAAAAATACCACCAAAATGAGAGAGGAGCTATCCTTCCAGCCACTTGTTGTAATTGAGACAAAAAAAAATTTCCAACGAGTATTGAAACTGAAAAAAATACTCCTCCATTTGCAAGTTATGGTGAAAACAACATTTTGTCCCCTTAAAAGCACTTTCAATTAAACTCATATGCAACTAACTATTACAAAAAATATTAAAATGGACATGAATTAGTAACATTTAATGTTTGAGGTAGTCAAATGGAATGCTAATATTGATATTTTGACCGAGTCAAATAGTAGAGAAGGAAAGATAGACCATGTTTGCCAAGCAACTAAAAAAGTGTGAGTTGGCACTAGTTAGAAAGCAAAAACGACACCTAAGTGGGATTTTGGTTGAAACTTTGACTAAAATATGCCAATAAAAGTTGTGCCAAAGTTATGCTTGATCAAATATATAACACAAAATAGAACTTGTTGGAACTCCATAGCGTTGGCGACGTTGGAGAGGAAGAGGCTGATTTTGCTAGTTAAATTGACCAAATCTCTTTTCCAAGTGCTAGTTGTAAAGCTGCTGCAAACAAGTAGAACACAAACTTGCAACAAATAAATCCCTTGCCAAAAACAAAGGCCACTCTAATATGCTAGCAGCCAAATCAAAACATCATTGGCTAAAGGAGTTTTGTTAGTAGAAATGCCAATAAATCAAGCAAATATCTGATTTCCAAAATAAAACAAAACAACTGATTTCCCACACATAGGTCAGTGTAATTCCTCCAAAGGAAATAACCTACAAATTACCAATAAAGGCTTTATCAAAAAAATAGAAAGTATATGACTTGGTGGAAATAAAGAAGTGGTAGACCTATATAATGCTGGAGTTAGCATCCTCTTTGGAGGAAATAGTTGTGTGCTAGAATTTAGATGTAAACTCCCATCAAATATTCTTGTGTTAGCATAAAATATTGTCCAAAGAACAACAAATAGATCAAATGCACTAAAAGTAATAGTTGTAGTAGTCACGTCAAGATTCGATATATCTTTATGCAAAATGAAAGTCACTTTGACCAAGCAAAAATGTTGATAGGAGTTGCTGAGGACACTGTGGGAAAAAAAACAAAAAAACAATAGAGATGATGTGTGGGTCAATATATATACACTTTAATTGAAAAAATGCAGATGGATAGAGGGTATATTGGCCCTCTGCTTTTTTTTCCCCCAAATTTTTACCATTTTTATGTATGAAATTGATTTTAATGTATTCATAAAAAAAATGAAAAAATATGAAATATACCAAAAAATGAAGTATTGATCTTCTTTTCTTGGATCTCCTAAACATGATAGTGGCATCCAATCAGATTGAAAAACTCTTGACAATGGTAGGTGCAAAGATTCACTCAAATGGGAAGCATTTCACTTGCATGGCTCTGATACCATATTGGAGCAACCAAGATTATCAAGCAAGAACTGAGAGAAACTTCCACAAAAGCCTATTCCACATTAAAGCCAAAATATACAAAGAGATTATGAAAATGTACAAAGAGACTTGCATATATAGGCAAGGGTGTGAGAATGAGATGGCACAAACCCACTATGGGTAACCTTCAAATGTGAACAACAAATGTACATGTGGGCACGGTGATGGACAAATGTCTCAAGCCTCCCATAAGGTGAGGAGACAATATATTAAACCTCTAATGAGGTGAGATGTCTAAGTGACTAAACTCATGTGTGAACATGTGGTGAAATAGAAAAGTGTCTCACCTATGAAGTGAACGTAACCTTTAATATTATAACTAAGCTAAACCTAGCCACCGTGTGTAACTTAAGCCTAGGTGTGGGTTAAGTAAACCCTACACTTTAACAAATATAAGGGACAAAAATGATACAAAAGTATTAAATGAAAGGAATAGGTCTAATTTGAAACCTCCCATTGAAATCACACACCTTATGAGTTGCAAAAGAACATCATTTAACATATGTGAGAAAAAAGGTCTCACAAAATTGAATTCAATAATTTTCCATTGTATAAGAATTAAATGCGAGTCTTATCTTTATTTAAACAAAACCTTAATTATTATAATATTCTCCTTAAGCAATATAATTTGTTTATCAACTTATTTTTAATTGTTACAATTACATCAATATTCCTAAACTAAATCTAAGTAACTTTAAAACTTACTCTCATTCTAATTTTTAAATAATTTGTACCTTGTGCAATGATATTGTATGATTATTTTATATAAACACAATCACTAATTATTATCCCCCATTATACCTATCATCTTTATTACATCATGCCACGTGCATATTCAATCATTGAAGGGTACTTATTTTAATTGAAACAAAAACACATTTGAAATTTACTCAATTATCATGCCTAAATTTTAGGGCAGGTGTTAAAGACTATTTAAGCTTAAAATAGTTTTATTTGCTGAGAGAATAGAACATTGAGTAGAGTATGAGATCCACTAGTTTCCTAACCAACTAAAAACCAAGCTTTGATAAGTTGTTAGGATTCTTTCTTTATAGTAAAGAAAACATACTCAATCGAGGTTTTGGTAGGTTTGGTCATTTCTTTTTGCTCTAAATAGTTAGACCATTACTTATTTTTTTTTAATTTGAAGTATTTTAAAATTTTTAGTTAATAATATTAGGGTAGTGGATATATTAATTAATTTTGAAGTAATTTATATAGCAGTTAAGGGAAAGGCATCCTGTTGGAACTTTCAGTAATTTTTCAAGTAATTATGTTGTCTTGAATAATTTTTTCACTACTGTCCTAAACACAAATTCATATACCAATTTCATCAATATGATTAATTTAATATGTTTTCTAGCTAATAATCCCATAACATGATGTAAATTAACTAGTAACAAACCCCATCCTTAATTTATTATTACCCTACCTTTCTAAAAATGCCCATGTATTATTTTGTAAACCATCCTAAGGGCATTTTCCCAATTTTCTCTATATCAAAGGATCTATTCATTGCAGTATTATGTGTCCCGCAAAACAACGACAAAACAAGCCTTATTGCTACTTCGCAAAATCAAATTATTGTTATACCAAGCATTTAGCGAAAAAGCAAATATCGAATCGAATTTCGCTATTTTGCGAGGCTAAGGTCATGATACACTATTTAGGCAACGAAATAATGAATATATATATATATATATATATATATATATATATATATATATATATATATATATATATATATATATATATATATATATATATATATATATATATATATATATATATATATGAAACAAAATAAAATCGCCATTTTGCAAAGGGGAAGTAAGGCATGTGTAGTTTTTGCTATTTCGTGGACCTCATCTCTCATTATGCTTGGCGGTCCGAGAAACTGTGAAAGATGTATTGTAACATTGCCCTTTCATGGGGCTCATGATCCTTCACACCCAACAAGTAACGAAATGGCAATAAGGAAGGCAAGCCTATAAGATGTCATTGCTATTTCACCAAGGAAGGACATTGAGGATTTTGAGGAGTGCGATTTAGTGACAACTAAATGAAATTGCTAAATCGCAAAAAGAACACAAAAAAGGAAGAGTCATATTGCGATATAGCAATAATGGTATAAGATGGTCTCACTGTTTCAAAAAAGGGTAAAATGAAAGGAAAGGAGGTATAGCGACACAATGATAAATGTGTCGCTATTTCGCAAAAATAAAACAAAGGTGATGATGCTTATTTGTGAAATAGCGAAAACCAAAGGCCGAGGCAAGTTGGCAATGACATCATCATAATTTTAATAAAAGGTGGCGAAGTGCTAAATCACACGAAGGAATTAAATGTAGAGAAGACCTCGAAAGATGCCATTAAAGGATGAATTTTAGCTGATAATTTTCATTCCAAGCTGCAGAATTGTGAGGATTAAGCCTTGCTGTAAGAAGGGATGAGCTAAAATCAAGCGCTGCGAACTACAAGTAAGTACCAAGTTACTTCTCAAATTCCCACAGTTGCAGAAACATTTGAATTTTCTGTAAAAAATGCCTAAGAGAAAACATGAAACCAAGGAAGAGGAAAATTCCAAGAAGGATGAGAATATGGAGAAAAAACCTTGGATAGTAAACCCAGCTAAGAGACCCATGCAAAAATCACTGCTAGATTCATTACCCGGCTCTATGGACACATGCACTAAGAATGTCTTTAAAGACAAAATGGAGGGTTGTAGGGATGCTGTGATTCTCATTGTAGGGAGGGATTTGTTCTAGTACTTTTACAAGAACAAAAATGAGAAAGGGTCCTGTGTCAAATCCCTGGACATATGACATTGGAAAGTTAGTTGTGCCAAATGTGTTTGTAGATATTGAATTGATTCAGCTACTCAGAGATAATTACCACCCTGTCATTAGAAATATTAGGATGCGAAGCGGAAACCCTCTGTTGGTCATTTCAAAATCAACTATTTCCGAATGTTTTATGTTGAACAAATAGGCCCTCACTAAGGTTGACCTTGATAAATTTGCCATGGATTATAATAGGTTGTATAGAACATTCATAAAGGATGAGCTCCCGTCTTACAAAAAAAATGTCTTAAACAACCAATCCTTGGTAATCACAACTGCTGAATCCTTCCTTGTGGATGAATTCCTTTGGTGTTTTTAGAGAACATACTTTGCTTTGTGTCAAATATTAGGGGAAGATGCTAGAACCAGGATGCCTATTTCTATGATGTACATGGCCATGAGGATACAAAATCCCGAGGTAAACCTCGAATTTAACTTTGCATCTGTGATTGAGAAGAAGCTACATTAGTAGTTGGTAGCCTGAAAAATAGAAGAAGAGTAATGACTTTCACCATTACTCCTTGTTATGTCATTTGATATTGTTCCAACATAAACAAGCCTTTGCTCAAAAACTAAAGTTAGGAGTAATGGATGATAAGGAAAATAGGCTACCAACACAACTATGGTATTATTTGTGGGATAAAAGGTGTAAGGATGCTAAATATAAGGTTTTTCATGATTCTTTTGTTGTTACTATTTTTGGTGATTTTAATCATTTAGTGGAGAGACTATCACGTGATATAAGAGAGTACTGAGGCTATTGGCCTATGACCTTGAAAAGGGTCATACTCATAATTTTGCTGATTTATTCCACATGGGAGAGAACACCATCATTAGGGTGTACGGTTGCCCCCAAACCCCCATCTACTGCCTATGTTTGTACCAGATATACTTGCTTTCTCAGAGTTTATGTGGCAGATGATTTGGTTGGACAAGGAGTTGATTGCATTGAGGAGGAAGGGGATGCTTTTACTTCATTGTGTTTTGTTTGTGAAATTTTCCATTGGATCCAACATGTTAAAAAGGTTGAAGAGTTATTTGAAAGTTAATTACTTATTGAAATCTGGTAAGGAGAGAATGTGTGACCTTGAGAACCACATTGGTTCTACTATCAAATCTGTTACACATGAAGTATTGAAAGAAGAAGACTTAATCATAAATCTCACCTCATATGGGGATATTGTGCAAATAAGAAAAAGGAATATTATAAGGAGAGTGGAAGAAGAAAAGAAGAAGAAAGATCCAGATTTTCTTAGGCTTTATAATGAAAAAACTAATGAATTGAAGATAATTGAGTTATGCCTAAATAATCTTGAGAAGATATATGGAAAATTGGCAGGTGGCGGATCCCCACCAAAAAAGGCCACTATTCCACTAAAGAAACCCCCAGGGGTTGAAATACATGAAGTATCGGATGATGAATTGAAGGAGGAGGCTTCTCTTCCTTCCCTTTCCACTACAAAACAACAAGTGCATGATCCAGAGCCCCTAGTAACTTATGATGAATCAGAAGGAGAGGGTGATACATAGGAAGCTGTTAGTGCTTTAAAAGCCTTGAAAGGAGATGTCACAGAACAGTCACAAGCTGATTGCCCCAAGAACTGTGAGGAAACACATGGTTATGAAGCCTAGGTGACAGATGAGGTTGTGAACACTGTTGATGAAAGGACATCAATTCCCATGAGATTCTTAAATGATGATTAATTCATCAATACTCCAGAATTTAAAGATTTTTGGTTGAAAATGAAAATAAAATAATTTTAGGAGTGGAAGAAGTTGAACCTCATGGGTGTGGATGAATCCAAGAATGAGGAGATTGTAGCTCAGAATTTTAAAGAAATGAAGATTGATGAAGTGCAAGTCAGTCCCGATGAAGCTAGGGAGATGGTATTGAAAAGCAACATGCTAATTGTACCCGAACTAACTATAAAACAAATGTTCTTGTTAGACCAAGTAAGGCAATAGGAAGACCCAATACTAGTGGCTGAATTTGATTTAGAAGAAGGGGTAAGTGGGATAGGGTATAACTCTAAAATTAATGTGCTGGCTACATGAGTAAGTTCCAAGAAAACTAATAAGGCCAAGCTTGTTGATTTAGTGCAAGAAGCAAAAAGAAAATCTATTTTGAAAACTATGAAAGATACTTCTCCATTGGAAGCTACCACTATGACTATGCACTAGACCATGTTTACAAGAGATGCGGTGAAGCATATGCAATAGAAAATAATTTATCTTGAAAAGGGCCAGGTGGAGATGAATGATGAAATAAATAAACTGTATATTGAAAAGGATATGTGGAAAAGGAAGGTAGAAGAACTAGGTTAGCAACAGAGCAAGGCCATCATCCTACATAAAAGCACACCCTCTCATCCGATTGACAGCACAAGGAGTAATGGGGATTGGGAGGAGGAGATGAAAAGATATGAGAAAGAAATTCAAGATTTAAAAGTCACCAATGAAGGAATTGTGCAAAAGGTACCTGAACAGTTGTGTGGCACTTTTGAGAAAATATTGACCCACAAAGTTAAACTGGTGATGGTAAAGCTGGATGAGGTACACAAAGGCTATGAGGTCCTTGTTGAAATCACAAGAATGTTTGTAGAGGATAAACCCAAATTGGAGGCATTATCAAAAAGATGGCAATCGACATACCTCACTTTGGTCACCATGTGTAGAGTAACTCAGAGAGATCCAGATACTCCTTCTCTGATAAGGGAAACTGAGAGAAAAGTGCATACCATTGTCGAAGAACTGAAATATATTGTTTGAGAGGAACAAAAGATTAGGGGCAAAATTAATGCTTTCCATACTATCCGACATTGGACAATCCCACCAATCACTGATAAAGATCAACATATAAGGAGCTTTGAAGATTAGGGGATTGATTATTAATCAATTGGTCCATAAGATTATGGTGCATATGAAAGAAGAAAAAGAGATGAATGTGAAAAAAAATTAACATATTTATGGATCGGATCATAACGTTGGATGCAGGATATGCAAAATGTGTCACAGAAGTAAGGGCATTAATCGACAAAAAATGGATGGATCACCTCATCAACATGCCCGTTATCCAGGATTTCAAATGACTGAGTGATTATGAATTTTATCAATGGGAAAAAAAATATTTAAAGGATGCTAGAGTCTGAGGAGATATGGATAGAAGCCTGTGAGTGTGAAGACTGCCTAGTTAAAAGTAGAACCTTGCCAGACCCATGGGTCACGGTTTCCTACTCGTATAATCCTGATAATGGGTTTGTTAATACTCTCTGACCTTTCTACTTTCCTTATTATGTTTTATTTCCTTATGTTGTTAAAATGTTCAAAAGACCTTCATCTTTTAATTAGTTTTAAGCAAATTAGTTATGAAAAGACATATTGTAACGATTTGAAGCTTGTTGCTTCTCCCCATTATGTATATAAGGGAGAAACCAAGACTGATAAAAGATAGAATAGAACATAGAAAATACTGAAGAATAAGAAAACACTACATAAATTTTGTATCTCATTATAGTGGCAATATGATACAAGGCTCCAAATTTTTTGGCTCAGTTATTTGTCGATTATCATAGATAAAACATTGTGTGATTGTCTCCAATTGCTTTTCCTTCTTACATGTTTAAATCAATTATCAAAATTTATTTTGATTTATCAAAGCATCTCTTACTGTTTTGTGTGATTTAATTGATTGGGTTATGTAAGGCAGGATTGAAAATCCATTTGATTGAATTACAACAGTTGGAAGGTAGTGAGTGGTTTAACAAGAAGAATCATATAGTGTTACATTCTTGCATGTTTATACAAGGTATAAACACTATTAATGTCAAATGACTTGAATGAAATCAGAAGTAGGATCAAACAAATTTGTAGCCTTGAATGAGGCACTGATAATAAACATGTAAATAATTTTGTTTGAGGTTGTAATTTCTATTTATTCATTTTTGTTTTGAAGAAGTAAGGTAGAAGTAGGAGAACATAAAATATTCGTGCTTCAAGTAATTGTGTTATACTAAGTGAATCTAAACAAAGAAATAAGAGAAACTATAAATATGCTAAATCTTAAGGTACATCCACCTAGGTCCTATAGAGCCAGAAGAACAGAATATATCTCTTAATAAGAGAATCTTGTTCGTTGGGCAAGTCAATTATTGAACCTGATCATAGAACTTAGCACATTCTTAGGGTTTTATAATCTGTTGATTTGGGAACCAACACATCTCATGCACGTCTTTCAATTTATATGACAATATTAAATAGATATTTTGTTCATGACTGTGAAATAGTAGTTGAAAGGAAAATTATTAAAACAAGATATTTATTTTTTAATTTTAAAAATAAAATAATGTAATTCTAAAAGTGAATAAAAATTCTTATATATTAAATAAAACATTTTAAATTAAAATAAAATATTTTCTTAAGTAAATTAAATAATTTTTGAAATAAAATTAAAATAAATGATATAAAATAAATATAAGATATTTTTTAAGTCTCTTTGATAATGATAATAAAAGAACCGATTCTTCAAAACTCAAAAAATAAATGCAATGTAAACATCTATGGTTCAAGATGCATTATTAAAAATGAAGATGGTAATTTGATCATAAAACAAAAGAAATTTAAAATGGCATTGACAATGAAAAAAATATTCAAGTTCTTATCATTGGTCTACAATTTTGCAATATTTACCATTGCAAAAAAAAAAAAAGGAACCAAAGTTAATTCATTGATTATTATTAATGTAGTTAAAAAAACATCATCTAAATTGAAAATCCAACTTTCTCTTACATGTGTCAGCCCTCTTTTGGATATGTTTGAACCATAAACTACATTTATAGAGAATTTACTATTAAGTCAATATTTTTGCTAGTTATGCCCTCTTTTGATATGTTTGAACCATAAACTACATTTATAGAGAATTTACTATTGAAGTCAATATTTTTGCTAGTTATGCCGCAAAAATGAAAGACCATTGTTTTATAAACTTTAATTCAATCCCTAAACTAGTTTTAAGTTCAATTTGAAATCATAAGGGTGGTACTCAAACATGGAGATGCCTATATCATTATTTATTATCTAATATATGTCTTTGAGGATATATAGTTATATTCATTATTGAGGAGGTTCGTTTGGCTTGTGCCAAAAACAAGTTTTTCAATTTTATTTTTTTTTGGGTTAGGATCAAAGATCTTTTTGATCTTTTCGATGTAGCATTAGTGATTATATGAATAATATTTTTCAAGATTTCAAGGGGCATTTGTGTAATGCCCCGCCAGGAACCCTAAAGGAAAACACCACAACTAGGCAACTGAAGGGTGAAATAATTTTTTTTTTTAAAGACTAAGTGCATTAACTATAACCATTGCATGTTTAATAACACAACAAAAGTCTAACATATGATTTCCTAAGGGTTACCAATGAAGATTAATCCTAGATTATATTAACACTATGGTTAATCCAATTGTCCACTTAATTAGATAAAGTAAATGCTTAAGTTCAAAACTACACATACATCTAAAATTCCACAATGAAAGAATAAAGTATTCCAATGAATTCAATTTCCCATAAATCATTTATACATGAGATCAAAGCAACTGAATTAACATACATACCACTGACATAATATTACAATGTCCTTAAATACATGGCTTCCAATAATACCATAGATTACAAAGTTACAATATCAAGGTTACATAAAAGTCTGATACAATGACCACAAGGTCTCAACTGAACAATGATCTCGAACAAGAGATGGTACATGAACCACAAACCAAGAAACAAAAGCAAAGCCTTTCCTTGCCTGAAGATACAATCCAGAACATCCGATGGGAAGTGGCACTACCACCCGACCATGTGATCCCGAAAAGGAGCCACCCCACCGTGCTAGGAGATAGTAGAAAACCCTCAAGCAAGCAAAGTAAGACAAGTACGAAAGGACTACAAGACTCCACAAACATCCATGTACTCAACTCACAAAACACAAGTGACTCTAAGGAGAGAGTGTCATCATATGTCTTATGGTGGATACCATGGTGCAACCTCCATAGGTCCCGACCCCCATCCTAGGTTTCTCCTGTTAACCTCTCCCGAGCCTCCAGTTCCAACTAAGTCTCATGTAGACCCTACCAATCCTTTCGTGAAGACAAGGTGGTAAGTTTGCCATTCCAGGCCTTCTCGTAGCATTATGAGCCCTGTATTAGCACTACACCTATGCACGAGGTACATTATCTTAATTAATATTTATCTCACTCCCCCCCAATATATTATTAGGTTATCACTTTTTAATTGACTTTCGACAGGTTATCCTGTCATCCACTTCGGGCACGACCCCTACTCGAAAGCCACTCTCTCTCATAGGACACTAATAGGAAAGGTCTCTCTACGAGAACTCTATGGCGAAACAAACAACCACAACTAATCCTGACAAAGCACAGGTGAAGGATACACAATCACTAACCCAAGATTGACCATTTGGACAAAACACACAATGGTTCACATCAACAAGGTTATACAACAACACCTGACCAAGGAGACATAATAACATAGGACACAATGACAACACAACCAAAATTGCAATGAAATTAAGCTTGACTAAAAACACCATTTACACAAGATCCTAATACAGACAATCTTTTCTTAAAACAACCAAAAGCATAAATAACTTGCAATTTAAGAATTTCCAGATAACAAGAATTTTCAACTATTTTAATACAAAGAAATCAAACTTGTCATTTGTCCAATAAAGTTAAATAAATTCACATATGAATTAATCTCCTAATGTGTTTACAACATAAATATGGAATCTAAAATTATAAGCTTTTCCTAAAATAACTAAATTCTGAATTAAATATTTATATAAACAAAAATCTTTACTTATCAATTTCTCACATTTATATTTTACCAAAAACCTCATTTTAAATCAACTATATATATATATATATAAATATCTATTTAAATATATACATATATTTATTAAAACAATTATATTTTTATTTTATTTTATTTCTTTGAAATCAAAATTAAAAAAAATAAATTTAAATTTAATTTAATCTTTTTTTATTGGCCACCCTAAGGTAGCGGTACTACCCTATGGCAGCCAACGCTACCAATGGTAGCGCTGCTGCCCTATGGTAGCAGCCGCTACCTTTGGGTAGCGTAGTTGCCTTAAAGTAGCAGCCACTACCATTAGGTAGTGCTACGTGGGTAGAGGCAGTGCCTCCACACAAAAAAATTAATTAATTTTTTTTTTATATTTTAATTTTTTTTTTCTTTTTCTAAAACATAAAAATGAATTCCAAATTCATTAGAAATTTTTTGACAGAATTGACACAAAATAAATATCCCAATTCAATAAATTCATTCCATAGAATTTTATTCTAATTATTATTATTTTAATTTTTTTTTTTTTGATAACCCAATAAATTTAATTCTCAATTAAATTTATTTCTAAAGTAATCAACTAATTTCACAGAGATGCCATTATTTAAAAGACTATCAGAACAAATCAAACAAGAGGGATAATTTCTCAAGTAAATACCCCTTTTTCACAAATCGTGCAATTTCCATGCATCATAAAATCTTGACAAAATTTCCATAATAATTTTCAAAATTAAATTCTTCCCATGAACTAGAAATAATCATCAGGCATGAATTTTAAATCAAAACCTGAATTAACCAGAAGAGGGTTTTGAATCTGACAAATGATTTACACACACATCATTCAGAGAAAAATAGAAATATTTTCTAAAAACCCACAACTAAGAAGTCATCCAACCTGGTATAGCTTTCCTGGAAGAAATCTATAGAAGAGCCCTAATCCTTTCAATAAACTTCCAATAAATTTCTTCACCTAAAACTCTTGACTTGTTTCCTGTGTACTAAAATAAAGACCTATTCCCCTATTTAAACTAAAATTCTAGGTTCAATAGCTTTTTCTCAAAAAACCTAAATTTAGAATAAAAGTAATTTTATTTTCTTTTCTAATTTTATAACAAAAGATAAGTTAACATGCAATAATTAAAAATCATTTTTCTTTCTTTTCTTTTTTCATGCAAATTAATTAATTTTCTAAATAAAGAATTAAAACAATACTTTAATTCTAATTAATTCTTTTATTCATTTATTTATTAATCCTTTTATTTATTTATTATTTAAAATTTAGGAAACAATAAATATAATTAATCTAATTTATTTTTCCACTAAAATTTCAATAAAATATATTTCTAATATCATGCAGCTTGCAACTTAATTTAATTATTTCTTTTAATTAACTAAATTTATAATCTCAATGCATAAACAATTCAACTATGAGACAATTCCATAAACTTAATTAATTAATTAATTCAAATCCACAAAAACACACAACTGAGCAAATCAAAGCAAAGACTCATAAGAAGATCAAATGACAAAATACGAAGGCCGAACTAACTGACAGGACGACCAACTGACGACACTCACACGAGTGTAACTGAGTAAAATAGGGTCAAATACTATCTCCTCCACTTCCATTGAAAAATATAAGGCACACTCAAACCTGTGAAGCTAGGTGGAGACGACACCTCGTACCTACTCGGTACTTGTACCTGCAATATCCTGCATCACCGAACCACACATGCATATATATAATATAGAAAACACGGTATACACAGATGAAGGAGAATCGCGACGTTCCCTGTCTCACCGAAATGAGTGAAGGAAAATCGTCCCCTTGCATCCAATACATTTGCAGACACACAACATATAATTCCACATTGCATAAATAAAGTAAAATGTCAGTACATAGCAATACTCCATAAAAATGCCATACATTACAAGTACATAATACTACAAATAAGTCATGCATCTCATATCCAGATAAAGCATGAAATAATGTCATATAAGTCTGAAAACCACAACATGGTAATGTATCCACTAAAAGTAAACAATAATAAAATATGAGTCTAATGAGTTCAAACGAGTAGGGGTACTACAACTTGTGGTAAGAAATCTAACCCTTTTTTTGTTTTGAACTCTTAAATGGATATGCTAATGAGATTAATGTATAGCTAGAGACAAATGGGCGGTCTTGTTAAAATTTTAGACAAAAGATTGAAATGCATTTTCAAAATGGTTATTAAGCATGTTTTTTAGTGGGTGTTGGATGACAATTTCTTGGAAGTAAATAATTGTAATATGCTAAATTTTGATATTTCTTCAATGCTTATGATAGTTATGTTTAATTTTGGGGAAGACAAAATATTTCATAAATAAAATCACAACTATTTTGATTTGAAGTTGGGTTTTTAGGTAGTCTTGAAGCTAATACTATGGAAGTATTATATGACATAGGTGTACCACCTCTGGATGAGACTCTAATAGCTAGTAATGGAGTTGTTTGGGCACAATGGAGGACTTTTATCTCAATCAAACAACCATAAAATAAAATCTCATAGAAATAAAATCGTTTAAGATATACACTTTTTGAAACAATATTTAAGATTTAAAGCGACTAAAGGAACAATCTAACTTGACTCGTTTGTAACTAAATGCTTTGAATACACTTAAGTTTTGCTTATTAGAGGTCTATCTTCTTTTTGCTTAGATATTTAGAATAAAACAAACCACCTTGGATATGAGCTAATTTTATATTATTGTATAAACTATTAAATAAACATGATTTTTTTTTATAATCCTCTATAATATATATCAACTTCAATTTCTCTAAGAATTTAATAACTTGTATATTTTTAAATATTTTATGATTCAAAAAATGATCTACTAAATCATCATTTACTAATAAACTAATATTAATTTTTATAAATTAAACAACAAAATAAAATAAATCTTAAATTATTTCAATTAAAATAAAACTAATCTCAAATAAATACAAAATTTCTTAAAAATGAATGTAAATAAAACAAACTAATTTTAAATAGACAAGAAATTAATGTCGTTCTCAAATTTTTATGCCTTTCTAATTTGGAGTGTTTAGTCTCTCGGACATCTTAAGATAAATAAAATAACTCTTTAAATAAAACAATTCTTTAAATAAAAATTAAAAAATAAGATAAATAAAATAAAACTAATCTCAAATAAATACAAAATAATTCTTAAAAAGATAATATAAATAAAATTAAATAAACTAATTTTAATTAGAGAAGAAGTTATTGTCGCTCTCAATTTTTTTTGTCTCAAAATTTTCAACCAAAATTCTCACTTGCCCTACCTAATCAATATTTTATAATAATTAAAAAAAATATGTTACCGACATAAATGTCGACATCAACGCGGGATTTTTAGGGTCACGGAACTATGGAAGCACTATAATATTCAAATAATGATCTTTCTAATCGAACAGGAATAAAGTGATGAAATACACTAGCATAAGATTCATTATTGGAAATAGACGTGCATTTAAAATTGTGCTTGAAGATATTAATATGTCACTCCTTGTTGCTATGAGGATCAAACATTTAAATTGAAAATATATTTTAATCAATTAGATTGATTTTACAGATTTTAAAATATTATATTATAGATTACACTTTCTTGATATAAAATCAAAATTTTAATTATATATATATATATATATATATATATGAAGATTGTATTTCATTCATTTAATATATATTTTTCATTAAGATTGATAAAATATGAATTCAAGGAGAAACGATGAGTGAGGTGTCTTTAAATTGAAAATGTTAAAGAGTATAAATAATTTAGCGGGAAGGGTATATTTTAAATAATGATTATTTGAAAATTTTGTAGATTTTTTTGGTAAATCTATTATAAATAAACATAATTATATGTATGATTTAAAATAAAATATCAAAAATTAAATTTTAGAATGGATGACAATAATTTTCCATGTACTAATTTTTGTAATTCAAAGATCTAGACTTTCTTATAATTATATAGTTTGTATAATGATTCAATTTCTAATTTTTTGTATTAAAATTTGTAACTTTTAAACAAAGATATCGAGATGAACACGAAATAAAAATAAATAGTCAATTTTTCAATTAAAATATGTAACTTTTACATAAAGATTTTGAAATGAAACTAAGTATTAAAAATAAATAGCCTCTAGTATAATGAGGTGATTATGACCCAAATTCTTATATACAATATTATGATTCTTATGCATCAATATACACATCTTCATTTTATTGAATCTCCCTAT
Organism: Cryptomeria japonica; assembly: GCF_030272615.1. NCBI lineage: Eukaryota > Viridiplantae > Streptophyta > Pinopsida > Cupressales > Cupressaceae > Cryptomeria > Cryptomeria japonica. The sequence goes on from NC_081405.1 coordinate 572,805,854, forward strand.
AAATGAAAACGATAAGTATTTAACAGTAAATGGCCTTTACAACATTATTCATAACAATGAATATAATTGAAAATAAATACAATACCCTTCTTAAATTTTTTCTAGGCTAGAACATTAATTTTCAATTAACTATCAATTAATCTAGATAAATGAGTTGAGTTTAGATGTGGACTTGGATTTAGAATTGCAATGAAAAAAAGAAAAATAAATGTGTACCTTGATGTTAGAAACAAGGAGATTGATTTGACTATATGATAGAGATCTAATTTATAGAATTTGAGTCTAGATCTAAAAATAGGTCCAATTGTGATGAATGAAAATTGTGAACTTTAGAAATGAACACAAAAACCTAAATGAAGGTCATAAACATAGCCTTGAACCCAATATAAGTGTCATCATAAGCCAAAAATTATGTCCTTGAACTTTTTTTTGTCCTTGAACCTTTTTTCGTAATCTTAAACCCTGATCTTTTGAAGTTCAACATATATAAAAATAACATTGTTGGTACTAAAAAAGTAGTTAGAACTTATTATCTAATAACTAATCTTTTTTATTGGAGGAAAACCCTTAGGTACATTATCTTACACAATATCATGAAAATCTTCTAATAGATCTTGTAGCGTCCTAAAATTGTACCCTTTGCAATTCAATCACATTTGGGTCTTCACCTTAGTGTTTGCACCCGTCGGCCCGATTATGCTCGTGCACATCACAAATGGCATCTAAACTCAAATTGCACCTCACACAGCACCCTGTGCCTGCCCCAAAATAGGGTAGGACCATGGTGCCACACCATAGTCCTCCCTAAATTGGGCCCAATTTGATCCCTTGGTCCTATTTCAAAATTGAGCAGTATTTCCCTCTCTATGTCAGCTTATGTCGGAAAATTAGCCGATTTTATTGACGAGCAAGTATATAAATAGGTTTTCCCCTCTCATTTGATGGAGACACACACATGATATCAAACATACATGAGATCAAGCATTCAAGCAATTGAGCATCATCAGTCTTCTTTCAACTTAGGAGCAACAATAAAGTCAAGTTTAAAGCATTGAAGGAGACACTATTCATCCTATTTTGTTGAAGACTTCCTAAAACCTAATTCCATGTGTAGGCAAGAAAAACTTCACAAGGAGGTATCATAATTCATTTTTCAGTCATAATTCAACATCTCCCTGAGAAGGAGATCCTTTCCTTTTAGTCATTTCAATTTCATGGTTAATTCCAAAACTGGGGTTTGACCTAAGGCAAACCCCTATTCCCAACACATTTCCCTTTCTTTTTGTGTGCAGGAAACATAGATTAGGCTTCATTCATAGCAACAAATCATCTCCCTTTGGTGTGTGAAAAGTTTGGAGGATTGTTGTGATGCACCACGATCCCGACAATTATTGAGTAGTTTTTCGGAGCAGGTCCAATTCAACTTACATTGCTTAATTCCAGGTGCACACCAAAATCCTGCGACTGTAGCTCATTGTTTTCATTCTTTTACCATCATTTTCAATATTTTACATAATTTAAGCACTTCAACTCACAAAAGAGGAAACCCCCTTCAATCAAAATTCACTTAGCATTTAGTCTTGGTCTAATTCATGACTAGATCTAGTGAATTCCCCATCCTCTTTTGAATGTAAAGGCCCTAAACAAAAAATATCTCTAGTGGTCTTCATTCCTTAGATGAAACCCTAGGGAATCATTTTTCCCCTTCACATTTTGGTGAACCTGACATGTCCTATGCTAGCTTTTGATTTTTTTTTTTAGATATGAGTGTTTATGTAATTTACAATTCACATTTTCATTTTCCCCTTCACATTTTGGTGAACCTGACATGTCCTATGCTAGCTTTTGATTTTTGTTTTTAGATATGAGTGTTTATGTAATTTACAATTCACATTTTCATTTACAAGTCTGATTTCCATGCAAATTTTAAAAATTTAGAGGTTAATTTCATTAAAACCCTATTTTTTTAAATTTCAAAGTTGAATTTGTGATTTGTTTAATTTGGATTCTCTTTCTTTTACACAATTACGATACCTTCAACATACACTACATCTCTTTGGCCTCCTTAAATTTTCACTTGCAAGTCAAATTTCACATTTAAATTTTAAAATTAAGTGGTTAAATGAAAAAACCCTAATTTTGAAATTTTTTGTGAGTAGTTTAAAATTTGAATTTATCATTTTGGAGTGGCTTCAAATTCAAAATTGCAATCTTGGATCTAATTTCAAATTTAAATTTTAAAATTAAGTGGTTAATTAAAATTACCCTAATTTTTAAATTTAAATTAATCCTGTGCAAAATTTCAACATTACATCTAATTTAAATTTTTTTAAATTAAGTGGTTCCTTTTACAAGACCCTAATTTTGAATCCCTTGTGCATAATTTTAAATTTAAATTTTTAAAATTAAAAGGTTGTTTTTACAAATCCCTAGTTTTAAATTTAAATTTATTTGTGGGTTGCACAATTTTTCACAATTATTTCTACCTTCTCAATAAATTTGCTTATCTAATTGAGGAATCATATTTTCTAAAATTTTGCATTATTCAATTGTTGTTGATTCAAGTTTCAAATTTCAAAATTCCAACTTCCCTCCCTTGGTGCATGAGTTTTACTACTATTAGTCCAACCTATATTTTCCTCGTGAGAAGAAGTTGTAGAATTAAGGTTTCCCAAGGTTTAATTACCGAGGAGATGGAGCCTAATTTGGATAACTTATTCCATGAGGAAAATGGTGGTTCTAGAAATCCTTTAAATGTCCCCATTTATCCTCATTCTTTATATAATTCCCATGAAATGGATAAATCACTAACTAGGGTTTCCATTGACCAATTGGTGAAGACTGACAATGAATTTGAAAATCTTAAATAATGGATGAGTCGACAATACCCGAAAAGTGAAGCTCTTCCATTATTTGAAGGATTAAAAAGAATGATTCAAAATGATAAACTTGGTGTTGGTATCTTGTGTGGTATTGCTCATATTGTTGATTCTAATATTATGCCTATAAAGAGTTGTGCTGAAGTCCTCGGTTATACACAACCTCCTGGTCAAGTTAATCACTCCATTCCCTTGACTACCCCTATGGCTAGTGTTTCTAAATTTACATCCAACATCATGGCTACTTCTATTCAAAATGTCATACCTACAAGTTTTAGTCAAGGGGGCAACTCCTCTAATCATAATTCTTTCATCCCTCCTCAAGTGAGTCTTCCATTTGTTACCCAATCCTCTCCAATACCTACTTATCATAGAGTTCCACCTCCTTATTCTCAACCCCCGCCTTCCTATAACAACATCCCTCCTTATTCTCAACTCCCACTTTTAGACAACAACATCTGTTAGGATTCCCACAGATACTGAGAGGGGGGGGTTGAATCAGTATCTAACCGGTATATGAAATTTCTTAACTTAAAACATGCAGAACATATTAATATTGTGTACCGGTAAGCAGAAAGCAATGTAGTAAATAGAGATAAAAACAACCACATGAAAAACACACCATAACACAAGGATTTAATGAGGAAACCTAGTGTGGGAAAAACCTTAGTGGGATTTTTGACCCACAATATTCACTTACTGGCCAATAAGAGAATATTACTGCTACAAGAGGGGCCTGCACATGCAGGAAGGCCAACTGCCTAGAGCTCACTGCTCAAATACAAAATGGGAAGTCTCACTGACTTACAAAATGGATTATACAAATCTAGTGTCTTGTACTGCTTCAAAATAGCAACTGTAATGCCAGATCCAATACCGGTTTCTGCTCTACTTTTTACATAAACCCTTAACCTATAATTCACATAATAGGTCTGCCTTATTTCACCTAATTACATTCCTTTTTCTTACTTACAAATGTTCTACAATGATCTCTCTTATATAAGAGTCATTTTACAACTTGCCAAGTCGGCTTACAATGATTTTACAAATAATAAACAAAATATATTACAACAAAAATCCTATCGGCCTTTGTGCCGGTATGCTTCCTTTCACTGCCGGTGCTGGTGACCTGAGTGCCGATGTAGAGTCTGATCTTGCTAGTGCTGGTGAACTATCTTGCTAGTGTCATAGGATTGTAAGGTTGCCATCAATGACAAAACCTTCAATCATCTACAATGTCTCATTGGAGTGTGCATATGCCAACAACATCACCCCTCCTTCATTCAATAATGTCACCCCTCCTTCTCAATCCAACATGTCCAATTTCAATCCTTCTACCGAAGCTACAATCAATAATCTAGCCTAAATAGTGCCCTCCTTACAACAATAAATCACTTCTATGAATCAATCTAAGTATATAGTGTGCCCAAATTTGATGTAGCGAGTCCATTATCCAATGACATTGTTTGAGCCGTCCCTCCTAAACATGTGGAAGTCCCTCAATTAGAACTTTATAATGGAAAAGGTGACCCTTTGACTCATGTAAAAATATTTCAAACTTTGTGTAGTGACTTTGCTCATGACCAAAGATTGTTAGCTAAATTGTTTACTAAAACATTAAGGAATAAAGCTTTGCAATGGTATTGTTCTTTGCCTCCTTATTCTGTTACTTCTTTTCACCAATTGGCTAATGCTTTTATTCAACACTTCCACAATAATATTGGTCCTAAGATCACTTTGACTGATTTGATGCATTCTAAGCAAGGTGTTAAAGAAAAAGTGATTGATTTTATTGGTAGATATAACAATTTGTATTCTCAAATTTCTTTTCCTGTGCTTGATCAAGATATTCAAATAATTTTCATTTCTAATTTGCAAAAAGATATTAGGGATAGACTTCTCTTTTCTGAGTTTACTTCCTTTACGTAGTTCTTCACAACTATCATCTTACTATGAGTTAATTGGAACAATCATCTTCAATGGCTTCGAGTGATAAAAGTGAAAGTTCTCAACAACCTTTTGTGTTGTTCAAATCGAATAAGGGATTCATCAAATTCAATGACAACAACAACACTGAAGTAGAAACCGCAACAACAAGTGTGCCTCCTTTTTCCAAATACTTTAGAAAAGAATTCACTCCTCTTAATGAATCTTTGCATAGTATTATGTCACAATTGTTACAAAGGAATGTGTTGAAACTTCCCCTATTAAACCAATTGATACAATTAATCCTTTTCTGACTTCTTATGATGCCAAAGCCTTTTGCCAATATCATCGTGAACACAATCATGACACTAAAAAATGTTATTCCTTAAGGAGTAAGATTCAAGACTTGATTGATAATAATACTATTTCTGTGGCTAGTGTGAATGATAAGGGAAACAAATATGTCACTCCTCCTAACCAAAATCTTCAAATCTCCACTAATCCTTTACTATTCCATTCTACTAATGTGATTGAAATTGAAAAATGTGCCTATTCTCCTAATGATGTTGGTCTTGAATCTAACAATGTGGTGAACCTTATTGATAAAAATGAACTACCAAAGGACTTGTTTATTACATTTCATCCTAGTGAGACCATTAAAGAACCTGATTGACCTTTATATATTGCTACAAAGATCAAGGGAATTCCCTCATGAGGGATTCTTATTGATCCTTCTTGTATGGTTAATGTTATCACTGAATAATTTCTCTATACTTTGCAATTGCATCAAGTGAGATATGATAAATTTGATGTGATAGTTAAAGTCTTTGATGGTTTCACTTGTCCCACTATTGGTTCTATTACACATCCTATTGAGGTTAGCACTAAATGCTTAGATGTTGTCTTTGCTATCATTCCTACATCTGATCAATTTTGTGTGAAGTTGGGATATCCTTGGCTCTCTTCCATAAAAGCAATCGCTTCTACTATTCATAAGTGTTTGAAATTTCCTCATGATGGTAAAATCATAACTGTTGATCATAACATGTATCAACCTACAATGAGGAATGAAGATGTTTTTCTTAATTATTTTTTGGTTCGAACAATTCCAACCTCTTCAGCCTAGAAGTGATGCCCTTTTTAAATCTTATCAAAATTGTTAAAATGAGATGATTTTATCCTTGAGTAAACCTAGAAATCCAACACTTATTCTTCCCTCAACTAATCACCATATACCTCTTATGTAGGATAAGATTGTTCTTCCTCCTAAGAAAATAAATAATCTTCTTCCTAAAGAGAAATCAATCCTTACTCATGAGACTATCTTTCCCCCTAAGGAAGAATTCATTCCTTCTCCTAAGAATGAGTCTATTCTTCCTCCCAAAGGTAGAAAAGATCCTCATCCTAAGCATCAAACTAAGGATAAACATATCATTCCTCCTAAGGATAAACCTATTCCTCCTCCTCATGATGGACCCGGTCTCCTTCCTACACCTCCTATTCCTCCTTTAAATGGTGCAGTTCCGCCTCCTACAACTTATAAACAGAAGTGTCCACCACCTCATATTGTTCAACCTAAAAGACCTCAACCCATTCATCCTTCCTTAAAAGAATAAAAATATCCTACACCAATTGAACCTACACCTTCACAACTTTCCATTAAAACTAAACAAAACCCTTGTGCAAGAGAACGCCGCTGGAGACGTCGTGGGAGAGCTCACGAACTTTCTTCCCAAACCATTTCTTCTCCCAAGATACCAACCCTTGATATAATTCCAATTGATCAAACTCCTACTAAAAAAGATGCTCAACCTAATTCTCCAAGATGCAAAATGATTAAGACAAATGATGGTTCAAGTTCTATTCCTATTAGAGCTCCTATTTTTACTAATCTTGATGAAGAAATTGGTGAGAATGTTGTGAATGATGAAAATTTTGATCCTAATATTTCTAATGATGAATATAAACATGTTGATGTTGATAATGATTTATCTGAGAAATTTTTAAAAGCATTAATCCTAACTCCTAGCAATGAACAAAGTGATCCATCATTAGAGCATAGTCCTTGTTTGGAACTTGTGATAGCTCCATCTACCATGCTTAATGTGGCTCCTCTTGCATTTTGTCCACCTTCCTGAAATAATGATGAGCAAGATCGAGAGGTGGATAAGGTACTTGATCAGCTTCATTAGTAGCATAGATTCTCTCTCCCTCCATTCTCTAGCTTGTTTGTGATATTCTTCTATTCGTCTCTCATCTCTTCAAATTTGTTGTCCCTAGTGTTGTCTACTTGAGGACAATGCAAAACTTTAATATCTCTTTTGGTATCTCCCATGTTGACTCAAAAGACATATGTGGCCTTCTTCCAAGGTGGTTTTCTTTCTTTGGGGAATGAGGACAATTATATGCACACACATATACATTATACACATGAGTTATCATAAAAAGAACACTGACCCCAGGAATACGTGAAACCACCTCGTGTTTTGTGTTTTGTGATCATTATCCTTTGATTTGTCTCTTCTTGGGGGCTAAATCATTGTGATAACATGCTTATGTTCTTGGGGTGTATTATACTTAAATCAATTGCCCCCGATAAGGCGTGCACAGTCACTTTAACATGGGGGCATACACTCTGCTCAATGGGTGTCTCTCTTGATACTTAAGTTACTTAGCAAAATTTTCCTTTTGCTTTGTAATTTTTTGTATTTTTCTTTTCATGACTCATAGTAAGAGAACCTTAGTAGTTTGTAGTCATGGTTCTCTCTTTTTTAATCTCTTTCATAATGTCCCTTTTATCTTGTTATCAAAGTTGTAAGATCCTGAAGTCCACTGGGGGCTTGGTGTATCCTTCCTCCTTGATGACTTGGTGAAATTTTTCAATATGAACCCTTTGTACTTTACCAAGTATGATTGACTTCATACTCTCGCTAAAGTGGGGGATAAATGTAGCATCCTAAAAATTGCACCCTTTGCAATTTTGATGTATTTGGGTCTTCACCTTAGTGTTGGTGCCCCTTGACCTGATTGAAGACCTTATTATGATTTTTCACATCACAAATTGCACCTCAGATAGCACCTTGTGCCTACCCAAAAATAGGGCAAATTGAGCCCAATTTGTCCCCTTGGTCCTATTTCAAAATTGAGTGGGATTTCCATCTCTATGTCGGCTCATGTCAAAAAATTATCCAACTTCACCGACAGGCAAGTATAAAAAGGATTTCCCCTCTCATTTGACGGAGACACACATAGGATATCAAGCATACATGAGTCAAGCATTCAAGCAATTGAGCATCATCATTCTTCTTTCAGCTTAGGAGCAACAATAAAGTCAAGTTTCAAGCATTGAAGGAGACATTATTTATCCTTTTTTTTGAAGACTTCCTAAACCCTAATTCCATGTGGAGGCAAGCAAAATTTCACAAGGAGGTATTATAATTTTATTTTCACTCATAATTCAACATCTCCCTAAAAAAGAGATCCTTTCCTTTCAGTCATTTCAATTACATTTATCTCAATTTCATGGTTAATTCCAAAACTAGGGTTTGACCTAAGGGAAACCCCTATTTCTAATACATTTCCCTTTCTTTCTATGTGTAGGAAATAGGTACAAAGTTGTACTCTTCATATTAGGCTTCATTCACAGCAACGAATCATCTCCCTTTGGTGTTCAAAAAGTCTGGAGGATCGTTGTGATGCGCCATGGTCCCAATAATTTTTGAACAGTTTTTTGGAGTAGGTCCGTTTTAACTTACATTGCTTAATTCTAGGTGCGCGTGAAAATCCTGCTACTATAGCTCACTGTTTTCATGCTTTTACCTTCATTTTTTAGTATTTTACATAATTTCAGCACTTCAACTCACAAAAGAGGAAACCTCCTTCAATCCAAATTCACTTAGCATTTAGTCTTGGGTCAATTCATGACTAGATCTAGTGAATTCCCCACCTCTTTTGAATGTAAAGGCCCTAAGAGAAAAATATCTCTAGTGGTCTTCATTCCTTAGATGAAACCCGACCGAATCATTTTCCCCCTTCATAGATCTCAAACTTCTACTAATATATCCTCATCTTCTTCTCTATTAACTCTAGGAATAAATTCATAACACACATTCTCAGGTTGTATACCATCCAAAAAGTTTCTACCATAACTAAAAGAATTATTGCACTACTACATACCTTTTATTCCACTTCAAGAGTTTCAACTTGTGGGGAATTCCATACTTTATTAAGGTATAAGTATTGGAAAGTTCATCATTTACTAGTCATAATAATCAAATTTCCATAGCCTCAATAATAATACATGACAAGAATCCATAGGAATGATGTTACACAACACCTCATCATGGTAGATCCCAATATTAAACTTCACTAAATATTGCTCATTGACAAAAGCTCTATGGCCCTTCTACAATCATGCAATCTAATATGGATGTGGATGTGTCTTTCTCTCTAACTAAATTTTTTTAACCATATCTTTTGAAATAATATTGTTAGTCCTACCATTATCAATGAAAACATTACAAACTTTACCTTCACATTTGTACCTTGTGTGAAATAAACTTGTCCTCTAAACTAGAGCTTTCTCTTCATTTAGCAAGAATTTCCTTGTGACAAGAACTTCTCTTTTTCATCTTTATAATGTTCAAATTTAGCATCTTCATCTACATGTGCAACTTTTACATTGCCTTTTGTCTACCATTTTTCCTTCCTAGATGTTATGGACACTTGTATGATCAATGTCCTTCTTCTCCACATTGGAAATAGGTTCCAAGAAAGCCTCCTTTTCTAAGTCCCTTTCTAGATATTCCCCTTACTCTTTGGTCACCATTCTTTTTTGCACAATTGGGGTAGGTAATATATCCTTTATGGTTCTGACTACTACTAACTTCTTCATTCTTCTTCTGGTCTTCATTTCATCTTTCATATGATCTTCCACTAGCCTTTATGCCACAACCTCTTTCTCTTTTCTTGCTTTCAAATCTTCTATTTAACTCCTCCTCTACCTTCAAGGAAAACTGATAGTCATCCTCAATAGTAGTCATCCTAACTAAACTTAGATCCTCTTGAATACTTGGATTCAACCCATTTATATAATATGCCACCTTCTCCTTTTCATCCTCAAATCAATATCCTATAGAACTCTTTTGTATATTCTTTGATACGATTACCTATGTGCTTCAAACCTTGCATCTTATTTAACAAATCTAACTCATAATAAACAAGAGTGAACCATCTCTTCAAATTTTCCACAATTTGATGCCATCTTGTTATCTTTTCATTTTCTCTTCTATTTCTTTCTGTATACACCTAAAAATGGTCTAAAGATAATTAATTAAATAAGAAATTATTTAATTAATTATCCTTCCCAATTTAATTGAATTCACTAGCAATTTGATTAAATTCCCCCATTCATCTACTTATAAATAAATCTAAGGATTTATTTATTAAGTTCATTTCAATAGTCCCGTTTGATTAATTAATCTAAATTGATTAATTTCCCCCCCTCCCCAATTAAATTCATTTCTTCTAATCTCCTAATTAATTAAAACAAATCAATTTATGAGTTGTTGAAAGCTAATTAGCCTTTTCCTATTATTTGAATTTTTAAATTCAAAATTCCCCACATGCCTCCTAACTTCTAACCACCTAACCTAACCACCCCCTAACCTAACCCATTCCACCTAATCTTGGGTTTAACTAACCCTATCCTATCTTGCACATCCTAACCTCCTTATCCTAACCTCCTATGGGTTGGATATTCTCCCCTTGAGACACATGGCACTTTTTCCACATGTCTCTTCCCTTGGACACTTGCCCTCTTGTGAGCAAGATTCCTTGACACTTGTCACCACAGAGATGCCAAGTGTCCCTCCATCCAACCTCTTTCCAACCTCCTCCAATTTGACCCTTGATATGTTCAGACTCAATCTTGACCATTGATTCCTGCCACCTCATCCCTGGCCTTGGAAATCCTATAAATATCCCCCATTTTGGAGCACAAAAGATCCCATCTCAAGCATTGTTATTATAGGCATATCACTTATAGCATTCTAGTTTAGTATTTTTATCATTTATTGCATCTTAGATCTAACTTAATTTGATCATCTTCTAGCATAATTGCTTAATCATATAGCATAATCAATCTCTCATCTAGATTAATTGTATCATCATTTAGCATAATCAATGCATATCATTAGCATAATGAGCTTCTTGGATCAATCTATTTTAATCATGCATTCATATAGCTTGCACATCATATCATTTTAAATCCTCCATCTTGGTGTAGTCAAGTCACTAGGATTGCTCATCTAGTTTTGAGAGCAAATCCACACTTGCATCTCTTAGGAGGCGATAGGTCGCTTTTCCATGGTTCATCTTTCATTTGATTTCAATTTTCTAACCATGATTGTAATGATCTATTGAGTGTTTGTGTTGTAGTTGCAGGTACCTGTTGATGTGTATTTTGTACACTATCAAACACAGAATAAAATACCTGAGGGTACTTTATCCTCTCTTGAGTAAAGCCTCTGAATGCTGAAGATATTGCGGAAAGGATCAATCAGGGTGACTTCAAGGTTCTTGTATGTAGGATTAGATCCTTTCCTCGCCCTCATCTTTTTTCCTTTTTTCAAATCAAAGCTAGTAAGAGCTTGTGTTCCAGCAATATTCAAAGCAGATCAGACGTTCAATCATCAAATGTAAGTCCCCTTGCGATTCCAGCAAATCACATCATACCACAGAGAGCTTATCCACACGTAGAGATCCTACAACAAAGAACCTTGAAGTCATCTTGATTGATCCTTTTCACAATATCTTCAGCATTCAGAGGCTTTACTCAAGAGAGGATAAGGTACCTTTAGGTATTTTATTCTGTGTTTGATTGTGTACAAAATACACGTCAACAGAATTGGTGCTAGAAGGAGGGCAGTACTATCATGCCTCGATCATTATCAAGCTATTCATAGATAATCATATTCGCAAGGAGTTACCCAGGACTTTTGTCCCTCCTCCCGTACTCAACAGAATTGGCACTAGAAGGAGGGGTTGAACAAGTTAGACTTCAGATTATATCAATTCATGTTTACAAGAGTTATCTTAAAGACTTTTTCTACCCTCCTCCACTCTCGACAAAATTGAAGCAGAAGAAAGGAGTGAATACAAACTCTTGAAATCCAAGGAAGATCAGTGGAAAGCCTTTTTAACACTCGAAGGAAGTGATACAAAGAAGGAAGGTGATCGCTGGATCGTCAGTTGGACTTACGCAAGAAAGAATCAAGCTGGAACCAATTGAACGTTCAAGTTTAATCTGAGATATTCAAGATCTCTCTTATTCTAGAAAATCCAAAAAAAGTGAAAAATAGAAAATCCAAAAAGAAAATCAAAAATCAAAAAATCAAAAAAGAAAAGATTTCTCGATGGAGCGGCAACAGTTTCACGAGGAGCAACAAGTTGATTTTCCTAAACTTTGGTGGAGATTAGATACACAACTTTATCCATGCAGATTGTTTGAGTTTGCAAAGCTAGGGCAGTGTCGAGTCCATGAGACAGAGGAACATGATGAAATGCATTGCTTGAAGTACTTATCAAGGATGGAATCGGCAGCGCAGGGACAAATCTTCTTTTGGGATGTCCCTAGGCCAGAAACAGAAGAGGGCAACTTCAGTGTCCCAGAGAGCAAGGATCCTCTTCTAAGCTTCATGTGGATGATCGAGAGTCAACTCATTTTGGATGGTGAAATGCATTTAGAAGACATATTGCTACCATTGTGGTGTAGAATTCACAACTCACCTCACTCCGAATTTACTTGCTCCGTATGTGAAATGGCTATCAATCAAGTTAGAAACCAGTTTGGAATGCCAACTTTGTCTGAGGAACAATGTATTATGAACAGATCTTGGGGTGCACATCTTGCAGCCGAATTCAGGAAGACCTATGAACAGGACATTGCCCCAGCCTTTGATTGTGAGAAGGATCAGTTGTACGTTGACGATACAGATGCACCTGAGGAACAATGTATTACAATGGATAGACCACCATGCCTTGCACCTGAAAAGGAATACCATGAAACAAAAGTTGAAGAATCAGTTGAGAATATTCAAGCAGTGATAAAGGAGGACCTAGGAGTTGAACAAGCAATTAAAGAAGAGGACGACTCATTCCTTGAAGAATTCTCATTTGTGCTACAAAAGGAGATCCTTGAGATTGAATTGCAGGAGTTTTCAAATGGCATCATTGAAGAAGACAATCAAGTTGACATATTGAACAAAGAAATACAAATCATCATAAGTGAACCTAGGTATGAAGAACAATTCAAAGGGGCGGTTGAAGATTTCATCACCATTATGCTATTTGAGGAAGCATTGAAGGATCTTGTAGAGGAAACACAAGTGGAATCACTGCCAATTTTTTTTCAAGATAAGCAAGTTACTATGAGTGATATGATCCATCATCAGCTCCAACCTCCCGAGACTATGCGTGAAGAAGAAAGGCCACCAGAGATTACATTTGATCAACTAGAGGAGATGTTTGAAGCTCAATCCATCAGGAAGTGCTTGGTTTTTGAAGATATGCTCACAAAATTTCATGAATATGCCTGGTTTATGCAAGATATCTTAGTGAAAACAGAGAATCTTGAGCTATTCAAAGGGGCGCTGAGCTTGCTCCAAGAGGACTTTCCAAATCAAGATCAACATATTGTGGATGCTCGTGGAGTAGTTCATCATCAATGGCGACCTCCTGAAGCAGCTGGTGACTTTGCTTCCGACAATGCAGTTCCGTCTGAGCCTGAAATACGCCAGGTTGTCTCTTTCCTTAATCCTAGCCTTGAAAGTTATTATGATTTTGATTATGGGGATTTTGGGAAAACAACTTGCATCTGGATTGATCATGGTCCTAACAAATTACCCTAGTTGATCATTTTGAGTGAAAATTGTCTTGAGTATGAAAGATGCATGGTGAGAGTTTGCCTTTCTATATTTAAGGGTGAATTTGCTAGATTGAGAACCATCACGTTTGCCATGCTCCTGTTGCACAACCTGAGAAACCATGTGAAGTTATGTATATATTTTGCTTCTTTGAGTCGTGTCGAGTCTAGGACTCTTGTATATAGGTTAGAGTAGGTTTTCTTTTCGCGTTTTAGGTTAGAGGTCTTTTGAGCCTTGTTCTTAATTTGCCTTGAGTCATTTGACTCATGATCTAGTATGGCTCAGGTAGTTTAGTTGTTTGCTTTTGGTGTGCGCTTTAGCTTAGTTTGCTTTGGGTCGGTCTGTCGGTCGGTTTGCTTTAGTTTAGGTGTCGTGAGTAGGAGCCTCCATCTTGTGAGAAAGGCATTTGTGATATTGCTCACACACTGGCAACATCCTGGATCTTATGTTAGACTCATTTCTTAGATATCTATTCATGAAGTGCTTGGAATTCGAGGTTGTTCCTCTCCAGCTTTATCATCTGATTAGGACCTGTATTTGACTTGGAAGGGAATCATTTTCTGTATCTTGATGCCGACATCTATTGATTACTATATCTTTACACATTAATAGACTCCGAGTCATTATGGTTTTCAAGCAAAGCTGTGATTGGTGAAAAATCTAAAATCTAACTTCAGTGCCACTGCAATCCTCAAACCCTAGTAAGCTTCACTGCTTACGAGCCAAAGGAATTGACGGGATGAAAAAGCAATATCAAAAAAAAAATAAAAAATGAGAAAATGAAAGAGAAAAATGAGAAAATAAAATAAAAATGAAATGAAATGAAATATCAAAATTGGCTAAGGGGAATATGCAAGTAACTCCATCGAGGCTATAGATGCCTGGCTGGCAATGGAGCAATTTTTGTGAGCTTGCGGCGATAACCTCGTCGGGACTATGGATGTCTAATTGGCAGCGGGGCTCTATCCAGGATGCTTTTGAAGTTCAGATAAATTACGTAGCCGATCACAGGGGAACCTGAAGGTTATAATTGTCTTGTCGAGAGGAATGAATACACTTGCATACACCTGGGTAATCAAAGACTAGGCATTTTGATCTGGTTAGGGATTTTCCTTCCACTTTGAGTACATTTTCTAATCTCCTGATGAGCTAGGTTGAATTTTTCGGAGGTTCTAGGTGTCGATTGAGTCTTTATCTCTGAAATGTTTCAGGAACGTTTATTCAAGGTGGCGCTAGATGTTGTGATGTTTTCACACATCGCCCCATTGCAAATGGGGACTCTTACTTTTTTGCTTTTTAGGGTTTGTTTTCTAGGTCTTTTAGGGTTTTATCAGTTGGCCTTTGCATTTTTGAGTGCTGTCGGGGAGATCAATAGGATAGCAGGTCCTGCTGGAGTGAAGTCCTGATCCTAAAATTTGGCTAAGTCTAGAATGTCCTGATCCTGAAATTTGACTAAGTCTAGAAACTGAAAAACCTCCAAAAATTAGATTTTGCAATATAGCTCTTGGAGGTCTGAAACCACTCTCAAACATCTTGAAAGTATATATGGAATATAACTTAAAGTATAAGTGACATTTCCTTCTTTCTTATACTTAAATGTTAAATTCCATAAAAATTATCTTGATAGAGAGTTCAAAAAGTCAAATTTCGCTCCTGTCCTTCACTGAGGATCCAAAGCGCATTTCTCTCCTGTCCCTCTCCAAGGGACCAAGGCGAAGCGCTCCTATCCCTCACCAAGGGACCAGGGCGAAAAGGCTTATTTGAGTCATTCCTGACCTTGTTTGGTCAAATTGAAACATCAAAGGCAGGGTGAAGGACGAAATGAACGTGATAAAGCATCCAAATTTGATTAAAGATGATGAAATGATGGAGTTTTTGTCTAGAAAGGTAAAAGCGCTCCTGTCCCTCTCTGAAGGACCAGAGAGATTTTCTTTATATACACATTTTTAAACCTTTCTTGGGCTTGAACTCTTATTCATGGCGTATAACAAGATGATATCTTCCTTAGCCAAGGCATTTCATGACAAAAGATGAAGCATTTTGGCCTAGAGGGCAAAAAGCGCTCCTGTCCCTCATTGAAGTACCGAAGCTTGATTTTCAAATTTGCACTACCTTTGACTTCAAAGATTTGATAATCCTAGCCTAAAATACAAAAGGCGCTCCTATCCTTCACTAGAGGACCAGGGCAAAAATCTTGCGAAAGCCAATTTTGCCTTGCAAAAACAAGTTAAGCATGCATAGAATGAACGAAGCAATTATTGTTTGTCCCACAATGAAAGTTGGCAATTAAAGGATGAAGAAATAAGAGCAAAAGTGAAAAGCGCTGCTATCCCTCTCCAAGGGACCAAGGTGAAGTTAATGGCATTCATTATTTTTTACCATATTTGACTGCTAATATCCTCCAAAATTGCATTAAATGCCAAATTACTAACTTTGGAATATTTGAAAAAAATTAAATCACTTTGGCATTTAATAAATTAATTTTGAGCCTCAAAAAAATTGAATTTCTATTATAAAGGCATTTAAAATTAATTTTTGTGAAATTAAAAATTAAAAGTTGAGCGCACAAGGCATTATTTTGCCTTTATTTGACAAGTCGACCTACTCCTTTTGAGGTTTTATTTATTATTTCACCTTTTATTTGCTAGGTCAGCCTCATGGGTAAGTGGAAGGTGAGCGCTCTATGTATTGGAGGTGTTGTTTCACAATTCAAATCATTCAATCATTCCTTTAAGTGCGAAATTCATCTTGAAGGCCATTGGAGAGGCAATTTTCTTGCTAGATTGGAGGCGAATTTTCAGATTTTGGAGAAGCTAGTGGAAGGTGAAGCTCTTTTGAAGGCTAAAGGAGGCGTACTTCATCCAAGGGAGGACTATAAATCTTGCCCAACAAAATCCGGTCTTCTTCCTTCATTTTTCAAGGTTTTGTACTTAAATACTCAAAGGAGGAGGTATGAAGAATCATTTTTGAAGTTCTTATTCAAGACTTATTGTGATCCCATTGCAATTTTGTAAAGTCTAAGTCTTGAAGATCCAAATTCCATTCATTATTAATTTGAAAATGTGTAATTCTTGATTTATCATGACTTTTTTCAAATTAATATCTTAAGTTTTACCTTTGAAAGGTCTTAAATTTCATGCTTTAAGGTTTGATGCTCAAAAGACTAACTTTAATATTTTGTGTAGGCATCAAATGGAGATCCCGAAGTTGGAAAATCAAGCTAGATCAAGGACGGTCTCCTCCAAGAAGATCAAGCAAGGACAAGGGCGACCTCCTCCAGCCTAGCATCAACAAGGATGACCTTCTTTGGACTAACGTCATCAAGGGTGACTTCTCCAATTCAGCATTCCAAGGTGAGGTACATCAATCATCCTGCACATCAAGGACACGAGAAGTCAGAGCAAGGGTTCGATGAAGAAGCAGATAGTTCCAAATGAATTAATTAAAGCTAGCTTCTCAACAACATCAAGTTGAATATTTACCAAGTTACAAGTGTTAGACGAGGTGGCATCCTAGTCATCATTTCTCTAGTCAGTGTGGTCCACCTCAGCATGTCCAGATTCAATGTACCTAACTCATGGAAGGTGGCACAAACTTCTATGTACCTACCCCAGCTATCTATTGGTCAAATTTTCCAGAGAGGACATGTGTCCTTAAAATGTAATTTTTTCATTGGTTGAGCATTAAATGTTATGTAATGGTTGTAACAAACCCTAATTAGGGTTTTCATTGTAAAATCTTGGCCATTGATCTTGAATTGATCTAAGCCATTGAGTTGTATTGAGGGCACTATATAAGCCCTGACATTTCATTTGTAAAGGCAATAGATAGAAAGCAATAGACTAGAGTTAGTGAATAGAGAGTAATTAGAAGGTGATTAGCAGTTGATAGAATAACAATTAGAGTAGAGTAGAGAGAGAAGGCAAAGATTGTTGCCAAGATGTTGTTGTAAAAGACTTGTAACTTCATTGAAGAAATGGTGAAATTTATAGGTCGATTCGACAATTTGCATGGTCTCTATACTTCTCATATTTGATTTCATGTTATTAGATGAGTGGAAGAAATGTGCTTGATTGATGGTGGAATTCGTATATCCATACTACTAGCAGTTTGTTGATTGCAGACTTGCCTTGTGTAGTCAACTGGAATCATTCAGCTTAAGCTTAACTTCAATTGTCGCTTCTTCATTGATATGCATCAACCTGATGGTGTCTATGCCTGCAGTGATGATTTGAACATCATAAAGCTTTCCTTCAAAGATCGCACTAACCTTGTGGAGATGGTCCTGGGATGTCCAAACAAGACTTAGTTAGAATTTCATCAAAGATCAATCATTGCTCCTACATTCCTTAGTATTAGGATTAGATCCTTTCCTTGCCCTCATCTTTTTTCCTTTTTTCAAATCAAAGCTAGTAAGAGCTTGTGTTCTAGCAATATTCAAAGCAGATCAGACGTTCAATCATCAAATGTAAGTCCCCTTGTGATTCCAGCAAATCACATCATACCACAGAGAGCTTATCCACACGTAGAGATCCTACAACGAAGAACCTTGAAGTCATCCTGATTGATCCTTTTCACGATATCTTCAGCATTTAGAGGCTTTACTCAAGAGAGGATAAGGTACCTTTAGGTATTTTATTCTGTGTTTGATTGTGTACAAAATACATGTCAACAATACCCTACTTCACACTCATGACATTTTGGTGCCCACACTGGGGTAGGAAATCTCATTTCTTGGCCTCTTGCATACTCAAATCTTCAATCTCACGGATCTCTGGTCGTACTGTCTTCAGAATCTCATACAAGTACCTTTGTAGTACCATACAAGTTTCTTTGTGCACTCATATGGGTATGTGGGAATACTCATATTGCTAGGTGATAAAACTCATACGAGTTTTTGTTTCTATCTTTCTCATATATAGAGTTTATTTTAGGGTTTTTATGCTTGAAATTGGCTATTACTAATGCTAATCCTGGTTTGTTTGTGAGTTTTCTAGAAGCCTAACTAGATTTTGTAGAACGTTTGTCCAAGATTATGCTTTCCAAAGAAATTCAATCACTCAAAACAACATGATTACTAATATATTGGTTTTGCAGGTTGCCTAGGGAAAATCAACAAGACTTTGGGTATTCTTAAGTTTCCTAGGCACACTATTAATTTTCTATTAGTAAATGAACTTTTGCTTTCTATGTTTGAGAAGTTGTCTAAAAGGTAGGAGAGTATGCTCTTGTCCATATGGACAATCAGAAATCCTAACCCTTGAAGCACTTCTAGTTTGAGATTTGAATACCTTTAGCGAGCCTGTCATAGTGGGAAAAAGCAATAACCCTGTGAGAACGACCCAAGTGAGTACAACTAGACCTAAGCTTTCTGACTCACTCTAAAAAATAGGAATCTCGAGATTAAAGTATTGGAGGATGGGATTATTTGAGTTTTCTCCTTTGAGATCTTTCATAGCGGACATTTAGTAGGGCCTCACAGTCTCAATCATGTTTGCGCAACTACTTCTTGTTTCGGTACCTTGTTGGGCTATGTGTCTAAATCGCGCTTGCACAACTGAAAGGGGTAATTCCAAAAGGAAAACCTTACTACGAACCCTAAGATAGAAGCTATCCAGTTCACCTCCAAAAGGGGGATAATCTTTATGCAAGAGAGATAGTAAATCTCCCAAGACACTTGCCATATCATGCCCCCATTAGCGTTTGGAGTCAGATAATACGACATTGAAAATCCATTGCGTTAGACTCAACGGCCATATTCTGATTAGTTATTGGGTGTGTACCTAAGTTTGCAAGTAAAGGTTTTCTCTCTCAGCCAACTTCCTTAGGATTTAGCATGCTATGCTTGAGGTCACTTATCATATCACATGTTTGCTGTGTTTTCATTCTTGGCATTGAAACTAAAACATCTAAAACTGGAAAACATAATCAAAATATTAAACATCATTAGTCAAAAATCTCTCAAAGTAAAAAAATTGTCTTTGCTTTGTCATAAGTCATACGAGTTTCCTATTTTGTTGTACAAGAAAGCTAGTTCATCATTCTGTTCTGTCTAAATTGTCATACGAGTCAGATCAACAGAGGTTCTTTATTATCAATTTGTTGTATGGTGTTCTATAAATTGTCATACAGGATTCCTAGTTTGTCGTATGGGACTGTCTAAATTGTCATCTAGGAGTCCTTAATCTGTCGTACAAGGTTATGTCTCTATCAGTCTAGAGCTATCTTATTGCATATATTTTCCAGATCTGTCATGTTTGATTGGTTAATTTATAGTGAGCGTATACACCTGATATCAGTCATTCTATGCTTAGGTTATCTTCTTGGTTCACTCGGTTAAGTAATTTTCTGTCAAAATGGATTCTATAAATAGACACCCCAAGATTTAAAAGTATTCATCTTCAACAAGTTCAAGATCTAAATTCTCAAGGTGCATCATCACCTTCTTTGATAAATTGGTCACTTAAAACATAGTTTCTCATCAGGATCTATCATCCTTTATCATGAAACTACAACATTTGATCAAGATAACCTCGTCCCATATCATAGGATATATTGTTCCTATTGGATTTGGTCTTATCAAAATCATTATAATTGCACTCCAACCTAAGATCGAAAAACTTACAAACTTACAAATACTTGAATTATCTTTTCGTGTCATATCACTCTATCATATCTACATTGACAGTCGGTCACTTATCAAAACACCTTTTAGACAATCGAATCCCTGCACAAAATTCAACACACATGTATGCCCATTTTAACTAGAGCGCAGAGGCTAAGATCGAAGAAACAAAAATAGAAATATTTGAAATAGTTGAAGATCATAAGAACATGACATAACAGATCAACATATTAGAGAAATAAAACAAGATCCTATTTTTGATAAATTTATGGAGATACTTTCTTCAAGAAATCCATCCTTACCCATTCAACATAAATCTAAACATGATACCATTTCCTATAGGTTTTGAAACTCCTAGATATGATAAATATAATGGAAGCACTGATTCGCAAGATCATATACGAGTATTTCGCATGATGAGTATGGAGTTTGCACATGAGGATACATACCTGATGAGGTTATTTCCAAAGAGCTTAAGTGGACTTTATATGGAATGGTTCTCCAAACTTCCACCTGGAATTATATCATTCATAGAATTGGTGGATAAGTTTGTTTCACAATACTCTTACAACATACAACATGAGGTCACAATGCTAGACCTATGTAATAATAAACAAAAGAGTGGAGAACCTTTCATGACATTTCTACTGAGATGGAGATGGTTAGCTTCACGATATCCTTGTATGGTGCCAGAATATGAGAAAATGGGCATATTCATTGAAAACCTAAATGAACAAATGAGCTATCATCTAAAAATGCAATGTCATCAAAATTTTGAAAAGATGATTGATAATGGGATTAGGATGGAGGAAGCTATGGTAAAGAAGGGTGAGTTGAAGCTATACAAAGAAGGAGTTCATACTCTTAACAACAATGCTAACAACAACCATGATAAGCCCAAATTTTGGAATAGAAATCAAAATGTTGTCAATGATGGGATAGTGGATAACGAAAATGTAAAACCAAAGAGACCAGTTTTCAATTTACCCAATCACTCAGCTGCAGTGCAACAAAACAACAATCGCCAAAAATCAACTTTCAACAATTTCTTTCGAAGGAAATTTACAAACATTGGTGAACCACTTGGGCCAACATTAAAGATGCTTCTTGCAAACAAGTTGATTACCTTGCTTGAAGGAAGAAACTTTGAACCCCAGGTGAAACCTTCTTGGTGGAATGACAACCATTATTGTGATTTTTATCGAAATAAATGACACCAAATGGATAATTGTTAGCGGTTGAAACATGTCATCCAAGATTTGATTGATAATGGAGTGATAATTGTGGATGGACATACGACAAACGAATCACATACAACTTTCAAAACTCCGCTTCCTAACTATGAGAAGGGTGAATCATCAACAATGCATAACGGTAAAGGTAAAGCAAAGGTGAACTATGCTCATGCATATGACAATGTGATAAATGTGATTGTGGTTAAAGAAAAACAACAACAAGAACCCACTCATGCTATCACAAGAAGAAAAGACAAAATTGTTTTGCCTGGGCCTACAACTAGCACGTCATCCACTTCAAAATAATACAGTCTAGTGGATGAACTATAGAAAACTCATGCGCAAATATCCATCTTACAACTTTTAAGGCTTTCACCTGCACACAAAGAAATTCTAGAAAGAGCATTAGTAGATATGATAGTGTCTAAAGATCTTGATGTAGATCAATTCCAAACCATGGTGGGACACCTCACAACCCCTCATTGCTTATCATTCACAAAAGAAGATGACATGTCTTTGCAATATCCCCATAACACTCCCTTGCATATTGAAGTCCTCATTCATAAGACACGTGTTAAACATGTCCTAATAGATGGGGGAGCTGGCCTAAATATTTGCTCATTACGTCTTGTTCATTCTCTAGGTTATTTTAAAGATGTAATTGATCCCCATAAAAAGATCACAGTCAAAGCATATGATGAAGAAGAGATTTCCTCCAAAGGAATTGTGGTATTACCGATCAGAGTAGGACCCTTGCACAAGGACACAACATGCCAAGTTCTAGACTTGGACTTATCATACAACATACTTTTGGGAAGACCATGGATACATGACATACAAGCTATTCCATCAACATATCATCAGTGCCTGAAATTTCCATACAATAGGAAGGAAATCACAACCTCAACAGAGTCAAATCCATTCCAGTACTGTAGTAATTTGAAATCGGCTCAAGAGGTCATTTTTCCTCATAATAGGGAGGCATTGTCTTTAAGAACACAATCCAAGGAAAAATCATTTGCCTCATTTTTGTCAAGCATGGAAAAACAAATGCAGCTAAGAGATTGAGGGAACAAAGAATATTCACTATCATAGTTACCACTTTCTCCTAAATCCTAAGGAAAACCATCAAACTCTAAACAACAACCAATTGTGAAACATTTTCCAATATTTGATGGAGCATTTGTTAGTGCTGGGACCTTATCAGGGGAAATAAAAGATAACAATGTGCTATAGTGGCTATATAAGGATGAAGAAGTTCAACAAAAAATAGACAATGTCAGAATACCCACATAAAAATATGGAAAAGGATTTAACATCCTTCAGAAAATGGGATACACTAGAACGGGTCTTGTAGGAAAAAAGAAAAGAAGGTATCTCAGAACCTCTACAACCTCATACTCAGCAGGCTACATACAAATCAGGCTTAGGGTATGGACAAGTTACGCTACCAGAGGACACATCTTCTAGGCACTAAAAAGATGAACATGATAACATACAAGAGCAACTTGCAACTGAAAGGGAAGAAACATCTACCAAACAACAAAAACAAGCAAACATAAAATGGAAAAAGAAGAAAGCTTCTAAACAATAGGAAAAACAAACTAAAGGCACTTCCCAAGTAGAGTTAACTCCTAATCAAAATAGACAAGAAGATGGTACAAATCAAGGAGAGCTGATAGTAAGGTTGACAAAACTCAATATTAGTCTAGAGGAAGCTGAATATGAGAGAAGAAAAGATATAGAAAGAAAAATAGAAGAAACAAATCAAATGCTATATGAACAAATCTGTAGATTGCAAGCTGCAAGTGAGACAAATTCTAATGAATGGGAATGGGAATCCTATCATTCTAAACAATCAACATAAGAAACTTGCTTTGAAGAAGATGTAGGTATCGATGTAGTTCATGCGTATGCAGGACAAACATTAGGAACTAGCCCACTTGAATTAGAATCACATTCAGTTGACTTGGAGTTAATTGAGGACAATCAAGAGCTACTTGCAAGAGGTCATTCTGACGAGAGTATCGTTCTAGACATTGAAATACATATAAAAAAATTTGACATCTCTATCATGACCCTTAATACCTTTGAAGCATCTCAACCTGAGGACCCCTTACCTCTAATCCATCCTGAACTTATTGACTAAGAAAATGAAAGACATACTGCCATTGATACCTTTCCAAATGACCATGCCATATCCTTATATGTTAATGCAATCGAACCTATAATAACTTTCACTAGAGTTTTCAACAATGCATCTTCCAGTCAAGTGGGTGCCAAATCTCACAGTTGTAAAAGTGAAAATAAAGAAAACAATATCAGGTCTCATGCTGAAAACCATTTATTGGCAACATTAGACCAAGAAAAAGTAAAAAGAAAGGATGCATCTAATGGTGAAAACTTCCTTGAGGTGCCAGAAAAGGGAGATTTGACACCTTACCTGAATACTATCAATAAAGGTCATCCATATTGATTGAACCAACAAAGGCAGTTAATATTGGGACAACAAAGCAATCAAATATTCTACATCCAACAACCTCCCTATCAGAACAAGAAAGGTAGAAATATCTGGAATTTTTCAAAAGATGACAAATCAATTTTGCCTGGTCATATGCAGACATGCCAGGGTTGGATCCAGATCTTATTATGCATCACTTAAATGTCAGTCTAAGAGCCAAACCAGTTAAACAAAAATTAAGGAAGATGCATCCTCATATCGCTCGTCTTGTCAAAGTAGAACTAAAGAAATTACTGGATGTAGGATTCATTAGACCTATAGCATATCCTCAATGGGTATCAAACATAGTTCCTATTTTTAAACCAAATAAAAGTATTAGAGTATGCACAAACTTCAGAGATCTTAGTAATGCATGTCCAAAGGATGACTTTCCTTTGCCTAATATTGACATTATGATGGATTTAACTACTAGACATTCCATGTTTTCTCTAGTGGATAGTTTCTCAAGAAATAATCAAATTAAAATAGCTCTAGAAGATCAAGAAAAGACAACTTTCATATGTCCATGGGGTACTTTCTATTGGAATGTCATGCCATTTGTATTAAAGAATGCAGGTGCTACATATCAGAGAGCCATGACAATGATATTCCATGACATGATGCATACATTTATGGAAGACTATGTGGATGACATATTGGCAAAATCATACAACAAAGAAGAAAATTTACAAATACTAGAAAAGATCTTTGACTAGTTAGAACAATACAAGCTATAGATCAATCCCAAGAAATGTGCCTTTGGTGTTACTTCAGGTAAGCTATTGGGATACATTGTTTCAGCTAGGGGTATCGAAGTAGATCTAGCCAAGGTCAAAGAAATCATGGAAATGGCATCTCCCAGGAATATCAACCAATTTGCTAACCATGCTTGTAATGATCTATTGAGTGTTCGTGTTGTAGTTGTAGGTACCCTACTTCACACTCACGACATTTTCTAGTTGTACTTCCTTCCACTAGATAATAACATGACCTTTTAGCTTTGTCTTTGCAAATTTTATCCTCCTAGGATCTTCCATCTCCTCATATTCAAAGTACTTATCCATATCATTGATCCAATTGATCAAATATAAAAGGTTATGCCTCCCATAAAATGTAGAAACATCAATATTTAGCAATTTTCCAATCTTGGAAATGACCTTGAATAATTTGATTTTCTCAATATCTAAGTTTCATATTATTCTTATTTGAATTGTGATTCTTCTTTAGCTTTCATCTTCACTTTCATCTCTTCATATTGGCTCAAATACTTTGTGGAACTCCTCTCGTAGTGTTTAAACTTGTCTTTGTAGGGATCTAGAACCCTCTTCTACAACAAAAAATTTCGTCCACCAACATTCTTTGTATGTGGAGGTATTTTGATCACTTTTCTCACAAAACCACAACAAGAAGTCCTAGTGAAAACTACCTCACATTCAATTTAATCTATCTACACACTTAGGAACTCCTTCTCTGATACCACTTATTGAAGGGATAATCTACCCAACACTCACACATAACACAATAAAAAATATTATTAAAACATAAAATTCAAGAAGAAAAATAATCCACTTTATATCTATTTAATAAAATAGTGTTACAAATTTAGAAATTACAATTCTACAACCACATTGGCAAATCAAGTTTCTAAGAACACCAAAGATTCAAAGGCACAATCTACAATGATGAAGTTTTCTTCAAAAAATTATGTTCCTCTCTTTATTTGACACCAATAATTTCCTTAGAATGACCTAGAAAGTGTGACTCGCCTTTCTTGTCACTTAGAAGTCCAAATGTTCATTTTCTTACCCAAGAAGATTTTTTATTTGAAAATTGAGTTTTGGTAGCACAACTTTGAAGAGCCATAAATTTTGACTCAGGTGTTTGATCATCTATTATAATATATTGTTGGAAAGATTTCAAAGAGATATTTAACTTAAAATTTTGTTAACATTTTAAGCTTTTACAAGGCTTCTAAGAGCTTTAGATTTGAGTTTAAAACTTTATAGTTAAAATTAATGAAGATGAAACCTTCAATATCTCCCCGATGACACAAAATATTGAGATGTTTCACAATTCACTTCATTTTTATATTCCCCTCCTCGAAGTAAGTTTTCATGTCCATATGTGGCTCTATAGGTCAAAATACTAAAAATAATAGGTGATATTTTTTTTATTGTTTAAAACTTCAATATGTCCTACATCTTTAACTTGTCATCATGGGCTCCAAGAAAACTAAAGAAACATACAAAATAAAAGGAAAAAATATTTTTTTTGGTGATGCAAAATTACCCTTACACCACTAGATTCTCTTACATGAGAGAGAGATAAAGAGATGGAGGGACAAGTAGAGAAATAGGTCTAGAGTTCAAGGGAGAGAGATAGGTATATATCTTAAGGGAGATGGAGAGTGAGAGAGAGTAAGATGGTATATGCATATTTATTATTGAGATTTGACTAATTCTAAAAGATTATATGATCTTCCAAAATATAGAATGTGCATTATGACCCCTAGAGATATACAACACTTCTAAAAAACCTTGAAACTATATACATGAAATATAAATTAATTTATAAGAAAATAAATATATACAAATGTCACTTATATACTCAATTTTTTATTTTATTTATATAGTTCAAGGAAGAGAAAGTGTGTTATAATCTAAGAGAGAGATGGTAAGAGAAAGAAAGTAATTTTCAAGCTTATTCAAAATGTGAGCATGTCTAGGCTTGGTCACTACCAAGCTATACTGCTAGCACATTATGCCTTATATGGGACCAAAAAGTGGTGTGGCCATTTTTTGGTCCTTCATATTTTTGCACTTACCTACTAGAATTCTCTTAAATTCATCTTCCAAATTAATAAAACCAATAGTTTCTCTAATTTAAATTTCTAACCAAGGATCAAGTCCTCATATGTAGTTACTTTTTAGTATATAAACTTTTATTGACTAATAAAAAGCATCAATACTTTGAAACATAATATATAAAAGATATTATTATATTATGAAATGGACTCATGAGACTACTTTCCAACTACTATAAATTGCATCAAATCTTCTTGTAGGTCTATACTTTAACCAAATTGTCTTAAGAACTTAGTTTGTAACTTAGTCAATAGTGTATTGAATTGAATATAAAAATTACATACCAATGTCATATTGCATGTCTTAAAGTATTTCCAAAATAAAGGATATCAACATATTCATGGTAGATTTGATATTCTATCATCAATTATTTGTATATCTTCATATGTTTTGAAGCATTTTACCTAAATAGGGGGAAGAATAAGGAACCTAATTGAAGGCATTTATAGGAATCTCGTGGAAATCATATGTATACATACATGTTTATTCATTGGAAAAAAATCACTCTAGGTCTAGCTAATCCAAAATTTACAAGTTAAATATATGAATCTTACGAGCCCTCATTCTAATTCTCATATTTTTATTCCCAATTTGACACAATCAACAATAAGGTAAAATATAGGGGTACCTCACCTCTTTAGAATTAAATTTTATATTATAAAAGGAAACCAAACTTCCTCAAGGTCTATATTATTAGTCCATGGCCATGCTAGATAAATTAATGACTATTATAATGTTATTCCAATTAAAGGGCTTGTGGTGTTTATTCATACATCAATATATTATTGCAAGGTATGCACCCTTGGTCTACTTGTGTTGTGCAATGCAAGGAATGGGTTTGCGACATGGCTTAACCGCCTCCTGTGGATTTCCAACAAGTAGTATCAGAGCTTGGCCAGGGGTTCAAACCCCCCACTTGTGCTAGGGGGATTGTTGCAAGGTGTGTGCCCTTGGTCTCCTTGTGTTATGCAACACAAGCGATGGGTTTGCGACATGGCTTTGTTAGGTCCTAGAGACAATTGAGAGGGGGGGGGGGGTGAATCAATTGTCTCATAAATTCAAACCAAAAACC
This sequence comes from Cryptomeria japonica, assembly GCF_030272615.1. NCBI lineage: Eukaryota > Viridiplantae > Streptophyta > Pinopsida > Cupressales > Cupressaceae > Cryptomeria > Cryptomeria japonica. The sequence continues at coordinate 572,833,879 of NC_081405.1, forward strand.
ATTTAACCAACTTAATGCTTAATACCGGTAAACCAGTTAAGTATGCCGGTAGATAGTGCTAACAATAAATTGCTATACCAGTAAAGATTAATGCATGAAACATAAACATAAAGTCATCCACAACACATAACACCAATATTTGTACGTGGAAACCTTGTAAGGGGAAAAGCCACGGTGGGAAACCTTACCCACAATCAAATGATACTACTGCAGATAGTAAGTATACATAAATGGGGTTTGCACATGCATAAAGGCCAACAACCTAGAGCTCACTGCTCAATCACAAAATGGGAGTCACACTGACTACAATTGGATGGTTAAATCCAATAAGAATGTACTGCACAAAATAGCATCTTCATATGCTGGATTCAGTATTGGTGTAATGCTGATATGCTTCTACAAAAACCTAGCTTCACCTTCAAATGATGTCTTCGTGTATACCTCTGCTTAATCTCGCATATACCTTCTTACAAATCTTTTTTGCATTCCACATTTGATCTTACAAATAAGATCTTACATTTATACCATAACCTAAGACCAATTTTAGTAGGTCGACTCTACAAGATATTACAAAAAAACATTTTACAAACAATATAATATCTGATGCAATAATCGATTGAACATGTCGGCTTAATGCATTTACAATAATAATAAATCATGTCCATAGCGTGCCATGCTGATCTGGAAAAGATAAATATGCCGGTGTAACCCTGGACCTATTTACCAGTAAAAGCAAATATGCAAATATGAATATACCAATGATTAATTCTTCAAAACAAAGTGTCCACATGATGTCTTCGACATTACACAGTGTCTTCCATATCATTCCAAGTGCCGGTGAACATTATATCCTACCGGTGAACCATATACCAGTAACTGTGCAATAGTTACTTGCTTGCCAGTGAATGTTGCTGGATCTCCAAAGTGCTAGTGTTCCAGTAGGTGTTGACATCAATGAAAAAACCATACCAAAATACCAACAATCTCCCCCTTTGGTATTGATGGCAATACAAGAAGGAAAAACCATCAAAGTGCCAAAATAGAAATGCCAAATACCAAAAACAAACAATCTCTCCTAAACAACAATCTCTCCCCCTAGGAGCAACATGTGTTTATCCAAAGATTTATTTTCAATACCAATCTTTCTATCAATCTTTCCTCAAAGATAATGTGTTTTTCCATAGATATCTCTCCCCCTTTGACATCAAATGCCAAAGTTCATATACAAAATACCAATCAATTCAATATACCAACTACTCCCCCTGAGAAGTAGCTTCCTCATCAAAGACCAGAGTAAAAGATTTGTCTTTCAATTCTGCCAGTTGATGACAATCATCAACTGTCTAAGTTTCTACTGGTGGTGGTATGACTCCAAGCTGATCTCTGAGATATTCAAAAGTCTCCTTAGGCAAAGGTTTTGTGAAAATATCTGCAAGCTGTTCTTTAGTATTCACATAAACCAGTTTTATCTCCTTTTCTTCAACTTTTTCCCTTAGAAAATTCAGTTTGATAGAAATATGTTTAGTTTTAGAGTGTAATACCGGATTCTTAGATATATCAATTGCTGCAGTGTTATCACAATATATAGTAATAGGTTCCTTGTATTTTACCTTTATGTCTTTCAACATTTGCTTAAGCCATAGTACCTGTGTATAGTTAGTTGCTGCTGCAACATATTCTGATTCTACTGTTGATAAAGATGTACAACTCTGTTTCTTACTTAACCAAGAAAGAATGCTCCTCCAGTGGTTCTTTTTCTATCATCCATATCTCCTGCCCAATTTGCATCTGTGTATGCACATAGATCAAAAATTTCATCTCTAGGATACCATAATCCAAGATTTGCAGTGCCTTGTAAGTATCGGAAAATCCTTTTTACTGTTGATTCATGATTTTCCCTAGGATTACTTTGAAATCTAGAAACAATACATACTGCATTCAGAATATCAGGCCTGGTTTGTGTCAAATACAGTAAACCTCCTATCATAGATTTGTATCTAGTTGGATTAACAGGTGTAGATTCATCCCTTTGAGATAATTTGTCATTTGTAGTCATAGGTGTGCTTACCAGTTTAGAGTTTTCCATCCCAAATTTCTTTAGTAATTCTTTCAAGTACATGGATTGACTCAAAAATATACCTTTATCAGTCTGTGAAATCTGCAATCCTAAAAAGAATTTTATTTCTCCAATCCTAGACATTTCAAATTCTTGCTAAATTTTAATAGAAAATTTTGTACATAATCCATCTTCTCCTCCAAAGATTATATCATCAACGAATACTTCTATAATCAAGATGTCATCATCAGTTATTTTATAATATAAATTGCTGTTTGCATTTCCTTTAGTAAAACCAATCTTTAAAAGATACTTATCCAACCTTGCATACCAAGCTCTTGGGGCTTGTTTCAATCCATACAGAGCTTTTCTTAACTTGCAAACCATATCATTGCCATCTGTCAAAGAAATCCATCAGGTTGTTCAATATAGACTTCCTCTTCAAGATCTCCATTCAAGAATGCACATTTAATATCCATTTGATAAACTTTGTAGTTCTTGTGAGCTGAAAAAGCCATGAATAATCTGACTGCCTCAATTCTAGCTACCGGTGCAAAGGTTTCATTGTAATCAACTCCTGCTTTCTGAGAATATCCCTTACACACTAGTCTTGCTTTATTTCTGACAACCTTACCATCTTCATTAAGTTTGTTTCTAAATACCCATTTGGTTCCAATTATATTTTTATCTTTAGGCCAGGGAACTAATGTCCAAGTATTATTTTTCTCAATTTGTCCTAATTCTTCTTCCATAGCTTTAATCCAAAATTTATCTTCACATGCCTCATTGATAGATGATGGTTCAATTTGAGAAATAAGACATACCTCTTCATTTGCCAATCTTCCTCTTTTCATAACTTCTTTAAATTTGTTTCCAATTATCTGATCTTCAGAATGATTCAATCTTACATACCAGGGTGTCTTAGTTTGATGTTGTTCTTCAATTACTATGGAATCCTTTGATGGTATTGGGGTAACTGGATCTTCATTCTGTACCGGTGGATTTAGTGTAGGTTCATTTATCACAATTTCTGTTGCCGGTTCAGAGTCTATATACCTTGAAGTTCCTTTGAATTGTTCATCAATCTTTACATTTGTACTCTCAACAATTTTCTGCAATCTCTTATTAAAACATCTATATTCTTTGCTCTTAGATGAATAACCAAGAAATATTCCTTCATCACTTCTAGGATCAAATTTGCCAATATACCCATCTCTTCTAATATAATATTTACTTCCAAAAAATTCTAAAATACTTAAGAGTAGGAGTATTACCAAACCATAGTTCATGAGGGATCTTACCGGTTTCACCTTTGATGTGAACTTTGTTGAATGTATAGACAACAGTGCTAACTGTTTCTCTCCAATACACATGTGGTAAATTTGCTTCAGATAATATACTTCTTGCTGCATCCAAGATAGTTCTGTTTTTCCTTTCAACAACTCCATTCTGCTGTGGTGTCCGAGGTGCTGATAATTGTCTTCTGATTCCATTCACTTCACAAAATGTATTAAAGTCCTTAGATGTGAATTCTCCTCCTTGATATGATCTTAAACATTTGATTTTCTTACCGGTTTCATTTTCAACCATTGCTTTGAACAGTTTGAACTTTCCAAGTGCTTCTGATTTTTCCTTGAGAAAAGTAACCCAACACATTCTAGAATAATCATCAATAATTAGCATGAAATATCTATCACCTTGTAAGCTTTTAGTTCTAGCTGGACCACATAAGTCAGTGCGAATTAAATCAAGAGCATTATTGGATTTTTTTGGAATACTTTTGAAACTAGCTCTAACTTGTTTTCCAAATTGACATTCCTTACATATTGTATTCTGAGGTTTCACAATTTTAGGTAGATCTCTAACTGCCTTAGAAGTATTGATTTTTACTATGCAATCAAAGTTTACATGACATAGTCTCTTATGCCATAACCAGCTTTCATCTATATGTGCAATCAAGCATTCCTTTTCACTGTTATTCAAATGAAAGATATTACCTCTAGTCTGATTATCGGTTGCAATTTCCAAACTAGTTCTATTCATGATTTTGCATTTTCCATTTTTAAATTGTAACTGAAATCCCTTCTCAACTAATTGACCAACACTTAAAAGATTATGCTTTAATCCTTCAACATGGTAGACATTATCAGTGTTATGCTTACTATCAAGAGATATTGAACCTTTACCTTTGATTGAACAGGCTTTGTCATCTCCAAATCTTACTAAACCTCTATTGTATTCTTGAAAGTTCAAGAATTTGCCTTTGTCTCCTGTCATATGATGTGAGCATCCTGAGTCAATGATCCATTCATCCTTTACTTCAACTTTAGCTGCTAGGGCTTGTTCTACCGGTTGAGCAGTAGGTGCCGGTTGATCTTCTATTATAGCAACAAAAACCCATCCATTGTCTGCTAGATCCTCATCAAAATCATCAGTCACACCTTCATCAGCAATGTAACAAGATTTGTCTTTGTTCTTCTTAAATTTGTATATCTGATATTCAGGATTAGGCTTGTATGTTCTTCTAGCTTCTTCTCTTAGTCTAGCATGTCTATCAAGGCATCTCGAAGCCATATGACCAATATTATTGCAGTTGAAACATTTAAAGGGTGCTTTACCTTCATACTTACTTCCAACCGGACCTTTTGGCATTTTCCTTGCAAATAGTGCTTCAAGTTCTTCAAGCTCTTCATTCTCCTTCCTAGTTTCTTCAAGTTCTCTTGCATAAAAGGCTTTCCAGTCTGATTTGTCAAATGATGGAGGAGATGATGTTGATGCTTTAAAGGCCAAATCTGTCTTTATAGTAGCAACAGGACCAAATTCCTCAATTTCAAAGGCTGAAAGTTTTCCAATCAATGTATCCCTAGTTACTGATGTATTAGGCATTGTTCTCAACTCATTTATAGCAGTAACCTTCATTTTATATGCCGGTGGCAATCCTCTTAAGATTTTTGAAACAATTTCATCCTCACTTAAGGTTCCTCCACAACATTTAATACCCAAAACAATTTCATTTACTCTTTCCATAAAAGCAGAAATGCTTTCATCTTCTTCCATTTTTAGATGTTCATACTTAACTCAGAAGCTTTCAAGTTTTGCAATCTTGACTGTGGAATCTCCTTCATTCAGTGTTTCCAAATGATCCAAAATAGCTTTAGCAATAGACCTATCTAATAATCCCATGATTTGTTGATCTGATAATGCACTCAGAATTGCTTCTCTTGCTTTGCAATCATTCTCCTCATTTTTAGCTAAGGTAGTTGGAGTAGTCTGATAAGCTACAGCAGCAGTATAACCATTCTTTGTAACTTCCCAGATGTCTTTACCAATGCAGTTCAGATGTGTCTCCATCCCGATCTTCCATATCCCATAGTTGGTTCCATCGAGTTTAGGACCGTCGTTCCTGAAATAATTAGTAGACATTGGATCTCCTCAAGTTGTTAAACTTTTGCAAAAGAGGACTGAGCTCTGATACCAATTGTTAGGTCCCGGAGACAACTGAGAGGGGGGGGGGGTGAATCAGTTGTCTCATAAATTCAAACCAAAAACCATTTAACCAACTTAATGCTTAATACTGGTAAACCAGTTAAGTATGCCGGTAGACAGTGTTAACAATAAATTGCTATACCGGTAAAGATTAATGCATGAAACATAAATATAAAGTCATCCACAACACATAACACCAATATTTGTACGTGGAAACCCTATAAGGGGAAAAACCATGGTGGGAAACCTTACCCACAATCAGATGATACTATTGCAGATAGTAAGTGTACATAAATGGGGTCTGCACATGCAGAAAGGCCAACAACCTAGAGCTCACTGCTCAATCACAAAATGGGAGTCACACTGACTACAGTTGGATGGTTAAATCCAATAAGAATGTACTACACAAAATAGCATCTTCATATACTGGATTCAGTACTAGTGTAATGCTGATATGCTTCTACAAAAACCTAACTTCACCTTCAAATGATGTCTTCGTGTATACCTCTGCTTAATCTCGCATATACCTTGTCACAAATCTTTTTCACATTCCACATTTGATCTTACAAATAAGGTCTTACATTTATAGCATAACCTAAGGCCAATTTTAGTAGGTCAACTCTACAAGATATTACAAAAAAACATTTTACAAGCAATATAATATCCGATGCAATAACCGATTGAACATGTTGGCTTAATGCATTTACAATAATAATAAATCATCTCCATAGCATGCCATGCTGATCTGGAAAAGATAAACCTGCCGGTGTAACCCTGGACCTATTTGTCGGTAAAAGCAAATGTGCAAATATGAATATACCAATGATTAATTCTTCAAAACAAAGTGTCCACACGATGTCTTCGACATTATCAAGTGTCTTCCATATCATTCCAAGTGCCGGTGAACATTATATCCCGCCGGTGAACCATATACCAGTAATTGTGCAATAGTTACTTGCTTGCCGGTGAATGTTGCTGGATCTCCAAAGTGCTAGTGTTCCAGTAGGTGTTGACATCAATGACAAAACCATACCAAAATACCAACAGGCTTATTTGATGATACAATGAATCAATAAGGATCAGGACAACTACTGAGAGGGGGGGTGAATTAGTAGATAGACAACTGACTAAACTTTCACCAAACTCAAAAACAATCTCTTAAATCAATCACTGAACTAATTGGTTCAAACACTGAGTAATAAACTATAATAGCACTAACAGTTTACCGGTTTGACTGGCATATCAAAATAAATAGTATAACAACTCTAAAACTCCCAAACCATGTAACCAAAACATCTTAATACTTTACTAACAATAGTAAAAGCTTATTTTAGATAACTGCCAGTCATCTTAACATAACTAAGTGGATTTAATAGATAAGAAAATTAACCATATCAAACATAACCACAAAAACCATTCACCACTTAACACAATGATTTTTGATGTGGAAACCCTAATGGGAAAAACCACGATGGGGATGAATACCCACAACTATTCTGAACACTTCCGAAGTTTGCCGTGTTAGAAGCCAAGCCTATTAAAGCTTTACAAAATGTCATGTTAAGAACAGATCCTGTTAGGGACCACCTGGTTAAGGGATTGACTATAATTCCCTGCTAGAAGCAATACCTTGTTAGGAGTAACCACGATAGAGGATTTGAAATCCAAGCTAATGGATCACCTAGCTAGAGGATTTAGAAAGCACTAAGCCTATTAAAGCTTACCCGGTTAAGGGATTTAACTGTTGTAATTGTTAGAAAACAACATGGGTTTGCTGATATGATAAATAGCACTACTCTGCTTGATCAGATCCTTTTCATGCTTCTATCTACCTTCACACATACTACAGATACTCCTTCTAGTTTGGCAATCAATCACACCGACACTTAACCAAAATTGTCAACACTACAACAAAATAACTCATCGACCTTATAAGCAAAACAATAGGTCAGTAACACATCACAAACCTAAGATCTCATAGAGATTACAAACAAATCGGTTCAACTATGTCTATCAGATTACATAGCAATAATTTCACATTGTTCAAGACAACCTTGACCGCTCCTTGATCACCACTTCATTGATTCCTGTAACTCATCATGCAGTTTCTACTTCGTGCAATGCATTCACTCATTCCCAAAATAAAACCATTATCTCTACGCGCCAGAAACCACTTGAAACTAATCACATATAACATGCATATGTGGCATAATCATTACCGACCATCATTTGATAATAAATCAATACAACCGATTCACCAAGCTCCATCAGTTAGGGATTGACACATCAATAGGTAGGGTTATCGGTTGATCTCATTGCTTCTAAATTAATACCGGTTTCCTTCACTTGCTCACCTACCGGTTGCAAAACAACATCATAACAACATCATTACCGGTTACAATTGACATCAATGACAATACAATAGTTCATCAATGCAATCTTCAATCAAATGCTAACATTAACTGCCTCTAGTGGATTTCCAACATATATCATATGGTAAATACATCATATGGTATGTGGTGTTTATTAATACATCATATGGTAAATGCACAAAATGATTTTTTCCTAGATTTAGTATTCACTCACACATTAATCCAACATTCTCATCAATTCATGTATCACCATAATTCATAAATTAGTAATTAACACACACAATCATAATAGTGTTGGCAATTGACACTCATCCGGTGGCTTCTGATGCTTGATTGATGGTTTAGGGTTGTCATTGATGGCAACTCTTCATGAGATTCCCATCTAGTGATCACGGATCTTGATATCAAGAAGCGAATGCCAACGGGTAGCCAGTTAACCAATATTTTAGGTTGAATAGAGCAATTTGGTCTGGAAGCTTTCCAGTGATTGTAGTGTCATGAAACATGTATAGGATGATTGGGCCAACATAGAGACATCTCTTTATCATCAATTTGGTGATTCACATTTATCTTTGGTGATCCAGTCAAGCTGACATAAGACTACACGTTACATTAGTTGGCCGACCTGGTGAATGATCTATTTTGTGATTGCGGATATATAAGACCAGTGTAGATGATCTTTTTGATGTATGGTATGATTTTATGCGGGCGAGTGGTGATCGAGAATCCTTTGTAGTGCAGTTTCACGTGTGCTTTCTTGATCCGGTAGTTGACTGAGGCAGAGAACATAGCAAAACATAGTAGGACAACATAGGTGATACAATAAATGTATTTGACACTTAACCGGAACTCATCCAGGCATTGTAGATGCTATTTTGGAGTTCATTTGCAGTAATTCATCATTGTAATTAATCAGTAAGGCAGTCAGCCTTTCGAGCATGTAGCCCTTATTGTATTTGAGCAGTGAGCTCTAGGCATTGTACTTGAATGCAAGTGCATTCCCCATTTTATAATATTGTTTTACTACTGGCCATAGTGGAATAATATTGTGGGTTCAAATCCCACCGTGGTTTTTCCCATTTGGGTTTCCATGTAAAAATCCTGAGGTTATGATTTTGTGGTTGGTTACTTTGTATTTCCGCATTTCAGTTTCATGTTTATGCTTCTGGTGGTTTAAAGTTAAGTCAAAAATTGTATCAACTAGTAGATCATTGATTCACCCCCCCCTCTCAGTGATCCTTGATTCGAACAAAAAGTTATCTATATTTTTTATTTATTTAGTTTTATAACTAATCCCATCTCAATAAAATATATAAAATTGCATAGAAGTTAAGGGTTTGATAGAAATAAATAAGCCCATGTTTTTGAGATGATAAATTTGACTCTATCAATTAGAAACCTATGTAAAAATTTAATTCTTGTTTGGTAAATCCTAAAAAAACCATGGACACAAGGAGATGCACAAGTATAAGGACAACCAAAGATGAAGAAAGATATAAATGAACACCATATACATGCACAATGAATTAGGTTTAGCCCTTATATCCTTCAATTCATAATATATTTTATTTCAGCTCCTTGTGAGTTTTATCAACATAATTTGAATTGTAAAAATGCATCACAATAACATTATTTATTCTTGAAGAATCCATCGAAATAAAAAGAAATAGTTAATATTCTAAAAAATTCTATATAAAGAACAACTTCCCAACCCTTCTAAAGTATTTTTTTGGGCTTAAAGACACTAGTTTACAATTAAATTTATTCTAACAAAAAAAATGATAAAATTATTGAATTTTTAGTTTTAAGTAAGATTCCTAATTAAAAATACAAAGATATTTAAAAGAAAAGCACTTAATTATTGTGACAACTAGTTCCCTTTGTTCCAAAGGACCATCTCCAACCATCTTCCCATATAGCAAGTAAAATGTGACACAAGTTACCAAGTGTCTATTTTTTTCTAAATACCTATGAGACTAACTTATGGTAAATAGTCGGTAGATCAGCTTTGGATGCATCTCTATCTATTGTGCCTAAGCTACCAATTTATACTCTTTTAGGGTTAAAGCCTGATTTTGTACGAAACCCTAATTTATCATGTTTCAACACAAACGTCATACCATAAATGCGAGTTTGCGTGTTAAAGAATGAGTCCAAGACTCTAGTCCATGTGTATTTTAAGCAAGGCTTTGAGGCGAAATTTATGCGTGTCTTTATCTCTCTATGGACTTTAGGCTTGAAATTAGGTATATTTTACCTAAATGGCTATGCAAATCAATCATGTTGTTACGGTGTTTGAAGGGTGTGGAATCCTTCAAGGCACGTTACCATACATTCTATGTATCCTAAGTGCAGTGTAGCTATGAGGAAAAACCACTCCAAGGGTGTGGAATCATTCAAATTGCATCAAGAGTCTCCAAGGCACAAATGCTTTAAATATGAAAGTTAACCACTCCTAAAGATACTTGTATGGAACATAACCACAATGGGCCCTTTATATAGTCATAATCAAATGCTTATATGGCCATTGAAAGGGATTTTAATTAAATCAAATGGACCATAATGTTGTCCAAAAGGGGCCTAGGCCTATTAAAATTATCTTATTGAATTTAAGGATCTAAAAGACTAATATAACCTTGATATAATGATTCTTTATTTTGTGGTATGTATCAAATTACAAATTTAGGGGGGCACTCTAAGACATGTAAATTGATTAAATTGAGTTCATACGTTTATTTTTTCTTAAAGTGTGTAAAATCATTTAGATTTAAACTTGAATAAAATGGAAGATAGACATGAGTATATAGTTGGAGTCAAAAATCACCTTCATCAAATGATGCATCTAATCAAAACTGTAATTTTAATAAAATTGAAACTCATATATCATGCCAATACAATTATTCATATATAAAGACTAAAAAATATTCGAATTAGGGTAGGAAAAGTTGATAGTCGACATTTTCATTGAGGAAAATGGGGCATGTTAAATGAGAAACAATTAGGTGATATTAGTTTTCTCATGCAAAAGATTTCATCTTTAGATTCCACCAATATTGTGAGAAATTTGTAATGCTTGTTGCCTACTCATTTGCAGCTTTGAGATGTGTGATTAGTGGTTGAACTTCAACATTTTCTTTGTGAATTTTGGTTTAATTTTTTGTTCTTGCTAAGTGCTATGTTTCTACCATTGTATGTTTGAGATGTGGTTCCTCAACATGCCATATGTTGGTGTTTTGTATGCCTATATGAGGTCTATATGTTTGGTGCATCATAGTGTTTTGATTTATGGCTAATTTCATTAATATTTATGTTAGTATAAATAGTGTCTTTATTTAACTAGCTAAACTAGCTAGGATATTACCTTTACTAGCATGGACCTATTCACGCATAAGATTAAATTTACTTAGGCATTTTAGTCTTTTGTATCACCTCATCTGGTGTAGACATGCACACTGCCTTTTTGCAACACCTATTACATCTTGACTTTCCATTTGCATGAGTACATATCACTTTTCTCTTAAGTGTCACACATATGTAGTGGTAGTTAGTAGATGTTGCCTACCTTCTCATTTCACTTGCTTGCCTATATATTATGCAGCCTATTATGTACATTTTAGTTAACTTTTTGATAATATTTATTTGGCTCTTTGTGTGCTACTAATTCATGCTTTGTTCTTTACTTTTAGAGAATTAGCGATTCCTTACAATTAAATATGCATACTGGTTTTCAACATTGCAGGTTTGGAAACTAGTATGACAATATTTATTTGGATCATGTGCAAACTTTAGAGACAGACATATAACTTCCTACACATCTAGAATGAGAATTCATCTTGTACACATTTGTGGTGTAGATCATCTTTAGCATCTAGTGTCAAACATCTACATGAATCACAATATGGGGGGTTACATATTGTCTCATTTCTCTCCTAAGGAGGGGAACTTTCATTGTACTAGTGTGTAAAATTATTCCTTGAGGGACTCCATGAGTTCCTTCTTCTATGACCACCACCTCTCCTTTCATGGCCCCACCACCACAATTCCCTCCTACTCTATCCCTCTATAATTCTATGGGGGTAGGGCTTGAGTGTAGTCCCGTACAATTTTAGGGCTTGATTGAAACCCCTATCTCCCTATAATTCTATCGGTCTTATATATGTCGTTATAGCTCGTGACAACTACGAATCGAATCCATTGGAGAATGTTTGATACCAGTGACACATGATGCGACTTCTTGATTGGTCCAACAACTATAGTCAGTTCTCTCTAACCAAATATGACATCTTCTTCCCTTGTACATTCATTATAGTATCAATTCTATTTTGGAGATGATTTTTGCAAGATTTCTTCTTTATTATATTTATGAGAAACTTGTATATGATCACCTAGCCTAGTTTAGTAGTCAGGAATCATCATTGTGCATACCCTACTCCTTAAGCTGTATTTAAGGGAGTGTGTTAGTATAAATAGTTTCTTTATCTAAGTAGTGAGGATATACCTTTACTAGCATAAACCTATTCACAATAAGCTTAAGTTTACCAAGGCATTTCTTTTGTCTCACCTCATGTGGTGTAGACACATGCACTCCCTTTTGGAGACACCTATTGTATCTTGGCTTGCCACTTGCATGAGAACATGTCACTTTTCTCACAAGTGTCACACCTATGTAGGGGTAGTAAGTTGTTTTTGCCTACCTTCTTACTTCACTTGCTTGACTTTATATATAAGCCTATTATGTACATTTTAGTCAACTCTTTGATAATATTTATTTGGCTATTTGTGTATTAATAGTTTGGGATTTGTTATTTTCTTTCAAATTCTAGCTAATTCCAACAATTTATGCCATGATTAACTATTATTATATTTAATATGATATTTTTGATACATTGAGCATATGTGTTAGTTGAGGTTTAATTTCAATAATTTTATACCTATGGGTGTACAAATGTTCAATTTATGCTTTATGTTGTTATATATACCTTTGGGTGATTATGCTATGATTCAACTATATATACATCAAGTAGGTACCCTTTACATGTGTGGAATGGTTACAGGTACAAGGTTATTTCTCCACCTAGCCGCACAAGGATTAGTTATTTCTCAAATGGTAGTTACATAGGAGATTTCACACTAGGTTGTCCCTTGCCCAAACCTTGTTCTACTCGACTTGAGTGAAATTTATAATTTATTTAGCTAGTTTTGATTCAAATCCAAGTTAGGAGTGATTCCATAATCCCTATGTGTCATGAAATACCAATGTATGCATGATTTAAATGATTTCTTAAATTTTTCATATGCAAAAATATTCTATTAGTTTAATATTTATTTGATTAATCATTTTTTAATGATAAAGTCTAACTAATGTAAAATATTTAAATGATAGTTTAAATTCCCTTTTGACCATAAAAATAATTTCTAAGTTTTAAAATATTGCATTTATATCTATTAGGTTATTTTGTAAAAAATGAGAAAAATATGTTTAATTTTTTCCAAAAATTATTGGGGTTGGGAATGTGTATTTATACTCAATTTAGTTGAATTGACAAATATCTACAAAGGAATTCAAAGGTACATAATTTTATTTATTAAATGGAAATATTTAGAATTAAAAATAAAGAGAAGTAGAAAACAATGAAAAATGAAAATGGGTCAAAAAGAAAACAAACTTATCTTTTTATTCATTGTTTTGTTTTGGAAAAAATGGGTTGTCACACCCTCTTCTTTCCATTTCTTATAAATTTGATTGTGGGAGAAAAGGTGAATGGAATTCAAAGAGATTCAAAATGGATTGGTTATGAATGGGAAGTGGGGTACACACCTTTCCCTTGGCTATCTCACCCAGGGAAGTGTGTAAGAGTGTTGATGAGGTCACATTACCACTACCTACCTTCTCCTTCATGTGTTGAAGGTGTTGAGTGCTTGAGAGATAGAATTCTCCATTTTCCCTTGAGTCATTTTTTCCCTTTCTAAGTTCATGCTTTATTGATTATATTCTTGGATAGTTTCTAGGTGTTTGACATGTCCTAACAGCCAACTCCTAGCTTGGTATATTTCTTGTTAGGTTTTAGGCAGATATGAGCAAATACGAATTAACAATTATATGCAAATACAAACACACAAAGATGAAAAAAAAACACAACACAAACAAACACAAATATTTAATGTGGTTCACCCAAGATGGGCTACATCCATAGAACACAACCATTCAATCTTTTCTTATTATCTAGTAAATCAGTACAACAACATATCTATGCCTTATGCATTCCAGCCACTTATAACATGCAATTTTAGGGCAACATACAAAGTCGGCTAACAAAGAATAACCCTAACCCTAAGGGAATATTATCGTATTCTTCTTCCCGTACACATATTCTCATTATCGTATTCTCATATCTATTCATGCATGATTCGAGAGTATTTTATGTATTTTCATGAAAGACGATGGTTTTATTTTAAAATTTTTTCCTCCTTATTGCTGTGTGGGTTGTTCTTTTGTTTGGAGGGGGGGGGATTGTGTATGGTCAGGCTCCCTACCACCACCACGGTGTGGGGAAATCCTCCCCACTATGGTGTGGGTTCCCCATGCTATAGTGGGAGGTCCTTCAACCCACATGGGGGTTGGGTGCCACCCACACCATAGTGTGGGGGTGGATACCCAAGCCTTCTCCACACTCATGCTCTTATGTAGATATCGCTTTGCACTCCTAGCTATCCAACCTGCATCATTTGTCTCAGTCGATTAGAATAGCTTTCAGATTTGTATTTTGTTGTAATGCAAAGTTATATTTTGAGACTTTGATTTTGGGGTATTCTAGGTTGATGTTTATTTACTTATAAGCCTTGTATGATTTATTTCCTTTATGGAATGGTTTTGGGATTAGACTTTAGGGTTGAAATCATTTCATTTGTGATATTAGAATTATTGAGTTTTCTATTGCACTGATTTGTATAATTACTAGTATGACCATAATCCATAACTTCTTCCTTTAGTATTGTTGCAATGGTTAATTTTAGTTTTGGGAAAATATTTATCCGGTACATGTATTTTAAAATTTTCTATGGTAACTTGGTGGTCCACAAAAAATCATGCACAAAAAGCTAATTTTAGTCTTGCTACCTTTCTTTAAGAGGAGATGAAGGAGCACTTTTTAGTTTTTATGTATAGAATTCTAAATTTGATCTCATTTATTGAGTTCTTTAATTAATTGTTATCTTTCTTATAAAAAAAAAATATGAAATATTTTTCTTTTAATTAAGCTTCTTCCTCTCTACATCCTTTCTATTTTATTTTATTTTATTAATAAAATATTGATAAAGAAAAGTAAACTTAAATTTAGAATTACTACTTTAAATACTGTATTATTTTGTCACTATTATTTTAAAGTTTTAAATATATATGTATTTTAATGTATAATCTGTTCGTATTTTGGTATGGTTTTGTCATTGATGTCAACACCTACTGGAACACTAGCACTTTGGAGATCCAACAACATTCACCGGCAAGCAAGTAACTATTGCACAGTTACTGGTATATGGTTCACCGACACTTGGAATGATATGGAAGACACTTGGTAATGTCGAAGAAATTGTGTGGACACTTTGTTTTGAAGAATTAATCATTGGTTTATTCATATTTGCATATTTTCTTTTACTAGCAAATAGGTCTAGGGTTACCTAGGGTTACACTGACAGGTTTATCTTTTCCAGATCAGCATGGCACGCTATGGAGATGATTTATTATTATTGTAAATGCATTAAGCCGACATGTTCAATCGGTTATTGCATCGGATATTATATTGTTTGTAAAATGTTTTTTGTAATATCTTGTAGAGCCGACCTACTAAAATTGGTCTTAGGTTATGGTATAAATATAAGATCTTATTTGTAAGATCGAATGTGGAATGCGAAAAAGGTTTGTGAGAAGGTATATGCGAGATTAAGCAGAGGTATACACGAAGACATCATTTGAAGGTGAAGCTAGGTTTTTGTAGAAGCATATCAACATTACATCGGTACTGAATCCAGCATATGAAGATGCTATTTTGTGCAGTTCATTCTTATTGGATTTAACCATCCAACTGTAGTCAGTGTGATTCCCATTTGTGATTGAGCAGTGAGCTCTAGGCTATTGGCCTTTCTGCATGTGCAGACCCCATTTATGTACATTTACTATCTACAGTAGTATCATTTGATTGTGGGTAAGGTTTCCCACCGTGGTTTTTCCCCTTACAGGGTTTCCATGTACATATATTGGTGTTATGTGCTATGGATGACTTTATGTTTATGTTTCATGCATTAATCTTTACAGGAATAACAATTTACTGTTAACCTTGTCTACCGACATACTTAACTGGTTTACCGGTATTAAGCATTAAGTTGGTTAAATGGTTTTTGGTTTGAATTTATTAGACAACTGATTCACCCCCCCCCCCCCCCCCCCCTCTCTCAGTTGTCTCTGGGACCTAACAATTGGTATCAGAGCACAATCCTCTTTTGCAGAAGTTTAACAACTTGAGGAGATCCAATGTCTACTAATTATTTTAGGGAGGACAGTCCTAAACTTGATGGAACCAACTATGGGATATGGAAGATCAGGATGGAGACACATCTGAATTGCATTGGTAAAGACATCTGGGAAGTTACAAAGAATGGTTATGCTGCTGCTATAGCTGGTCAGACTGCTCCAACTACCTTAGCTAAAGATGAGGAGAATGATTGCAAAGCAAGAGAAGCACTTCTGAGCACATTATCAGATCAACAAATCATGGGATTATTAGATAGGTCTACTGCTAAAGCTATTTGGGATCATTTGGAAACACTGAATGAAGGAGATTCCATAGTCAAGATTGCAAAACTTGAAAGCTTCCGAGTCAGGTATGAACATTTGAAAATGGAAGAAGATGAAAGGATTTCTGCTTTTATGGAAAGAGTAAATGAAATTGTTTTGGGTATTAAATGTTGTGGAGGAACCTTAAGTGAGGATGAAATTGTTTCAAAAATCTTAAGAGGATTGCCACCGGCATATAAAATGAAGGTTATTGCTATAAATGAGTTGAGAACAATGCCTAATACATCAGTAACTAGGGATACATTGATTGGAAAACTTTCAGCCTTTGAAATTGAGAAATTTGGTGCTGTTGCTACTATAAAGATAGATTTGTCCTTTAAAGCATCAACATCATCTGCTCCATCATTTGACAAATCAGACTGGAAATCCTTTTATGCAAGAGATCATGAAGAAACTAAGAAGGAGAATGAAGAGCTTGAAGAACTAGAAGCACTATTTGCAAGGAAAATGCCAAAAGGTCCGGTTGGAAGTAAGTATGAAGGTAAAGAACCCTTTAAATGTTTCAACTACAATAAGACTGGTCATATGGCTTCGAGATGCCCTAATAGACATGCTAGACGAAGAGAAAAAGATAGAAGAACATACAAGCCTAATCCTGAATATCAGAGATACAAATTTAAGAAGAACAAAGACAAATCTTGTTACATTGCTGATGAAGGTGTGACTGATGATTCTGAAGAGGATCTAGTAGATAATGGATGGGTTTTTGTTGCTATAATAGAAGATCAACCGATACCTACTGCTCAACTGGTAGAACAAGCCCTAGCAGCTAAAGTTGAAGTAAAGGATGAATGGATCATTGACTCAGGATGCTCACATCATATGACAGGAGACAAAGGCAAATTCTTGAACTTTCAAGAATACAATGGAGGTTTAGTAAGATTTAGAGATGACAAAGCCTATTCAATCAAAGGTAAGGGTTCAATATCTCTTGATGGTAAGCATAACACTGACAATGTCTACTATGTTGAAGGATTAAAGCATAATCTTTTAAGTGTTGGTCAATTAGTTGAGAAGGGATTTCAGTTACAATTTAAAAATGGAAAATGCAAAATCATGAATAGAACTGGTTTGGAAATTGCAACTGGTAATCAGACTAGAGGTAATATCTTTCATTTGAATAACAGTGAAAAGACATGCTTGATTGCACATATAGTTGAAAGTTGGTTATGGCATAAGAGACTATGTCATGTAAACTTTGATTGCATGGTAAAAATCAGTACTTCTAGGGCTGTTAGAGATCTACCTAAAATTGTGAAACCTCAGAATACAATTTGTAAGGAATGTCAATTTGTAAAACAAATTAGAGCTAGATTCAAAAGTATTCTAGAAAAATCCAATAATGCTCTTGATTTAATTCACACTGATTTATGTGGTCCAGCTAGAACTAAAAGCTTACAAAGTGATAGATATTTCATGCTAATTATTGATGATTATTCTAGAATGTGTTGGGTTACTTTTCTCAAAGAAAAATTAGAAGCACTTGGAAAGTTCAAACTGTTCAAAGCAATGGTTGAAAATGAAACTGGTAAGAAAATCAAATGTTTAAGATCAGATCAAGGAAGAGAATTTACATCTAAGGACTTTAATACATTCTATGAAGTGAATGGAATTAGAAGACAATTATCAGCACCTCGGACACCACAGCAGAATGGAGTTGTTGAAAGGAAAAATAGAACTATCTTGGATGTAGCAAGAAGTATGTTATCTGAAGCAAATTTATGACATGTGTATTGGAGAGAAGCAGTTAGCACTGCTATCTATACATTCAACAAAGTTCACATCAAAGGTGAAACCGGTAAGACCCCTCATGAACTATGGTTTGGTAATACTCCTACTCTTAAGTATTTCAGAATTTTTGGAAGTAAATGTTATATTAGAAGAGATGAGTATATTGGTAAATTTGATCCTAGAAGTGATGAAGGAATATTTATTGGTTATTCATCTAAGAGCAAGGCATATAGATGTTTTAATAAGAGATTGCAGAAAATTGTTGAGAGTACAAATGTAAAGATTGATGAACAATTCAGAGGAACTTCAAGGTATATAGACTCTGAACCGGCAACAGAAATTGTGATAAATGAACCTACACTAAATCCACCGGTACAGAATGAAGATCCAGTTACCCCGGTACCATCAGAGGATTCCATAGTAATTAAAGAACAACAACAAACTAAGACACCCTAGTATGTAAGATTGAATCATTCTGAAGATCAGATAATTGGAAACAAATTTAAAGGAGTTATGACAAGAGGAAGATTGGCAAATGAAGAGGTATGTCTTATTTCTCAAATTGAACCATCATCTATCAATGAGGCATGTGAAGATAAATTTTGGATTAATGCTATGGAAGAAGAATTAGGACAAATTGAGAAAAATAATACTTGGACATTAGTTCCCTGGCCTAAAGATAAAAATGTAATTGGAACCAAATGGGTATTTAGAAACAAACTTAATGAAGATGGTAAGGTTGTCAGAAATAAAGCAAGACTAGTGTGTAAGGGATATTCTCAGAAAGAAGGAGTTGATTACAATGAAACCTTTGCACCGGTAGCTAGAATTGAGGCAGTCAGATTATTCTTGGCTTTTGTAGCTCACAAGAACTACAAAGTTTATCAAATGGATATTAAATGTAATGGAGATCTTGAAGAGGAAGTCTATATTGAACAACTTGATGGATTTTCTTTGACAAATGACAATGATATAGTTTGCAGGTTAAGAAAAGCTCTGTATGGATTGAAACAAGCCCCAAGAGCTTGGTATGCAAGGTTGGATAAGTATCTTTTAAAGATTGGTTTTACTAAAGGAAATGCAGACAACAATTTATATTACAAAATAACTAATGATGACATCTTGATTATAGAAGTATTCGTTGATGATATAAGCTTTGGAGGAGAAGATGGATTATGTAAGGAATTTTCTATTAAAATGCAACAAGAATTTGAAATGTCTATGATTGGAGAAATAAAATTCTTTTTAGGATTGTAGATTTCATAGACTGATAAAGGTATATTTTTGAGTCAATCCAAGTACTTGAAGGAATTACTAAAGAAATTTGGGATGGAGAACTCTAAACCGGTAAGCACACCTATGACTACAAATGACAAATTATCTCAAAGGGATGAATCTACACCTGTTAATCCAACTAGATACAAATCTATGATAGGAGGTTTACTGTATTTGACACAAACTAGGCCTGATATTCTGAATGCAGTATGTATTGTTTCTAGATTTCAAAGTAATCCTAGGGAAAATCATGAATCAGTAGTAAAAAGGATTTTCCGATACTTACAAGGCACTGTAAATCTTGGATTATGGTATCCTAGAGATGAAAATTTTGATCTATGTGCATACACAGATGCAAATTGGGCAGGAGATGTGGATGATAGAAAAAGCACCACTGGAGGAGCATTCTTTCTTGGAAAGAGATTAGTTTCTTGGTTGAGTAAGAAACAGAGTTGTACATCTTTATCAATAGCAGAATCAGAATATGTTGCAACAACAACTAACTGTACACAGGTACTATGGATTAAGCAAATGTTGAAAGACATAAAGGTAAAATGCAAGGAACCTATTACTATGTATTGTGATAACACTACATCAATTGATATATCTAAGAATCCAGTATTACACTCTAAAACTAAACATGTTTCTATCAAACTGAATTTTCTAAGGGAAAAAGTTGAAGAAAAGGAGATAAATCTAGTTTATGTGAATACTAAAGAACAACTTGCAGATATTTTCACAAAACCTTTGCCTAAGGAGACTTTTGAATATCTTAGAGATCAGCTTGGAGTCATACCACCACCGGTAGAAACTTAGATAGTTGATGATTGTCATCAACCGGTAGAATTGAAAGATAATTCTTTTACTCCAATCTTTGATGAGGAAGCTACTTCTCAGGGGGAGTAGTTGGTATATTGAATTGATTGGTATTTTGTATATGAACTTTGGCATTTGATGTGAAAGGGGTAGAGATATCTATGGAAAAACACATTATCTTTGAAGAAAGATTGATAGAAAGATTGGTATTGAAAATAAATCTTTGGATAAACACATGTTGCTCCCAGGGGGAGAGATTGTTGTTTAGGAGAGATTGTTTGTTTTTGGTATTTGGCATTTCTGTTTTGGCACTTTGATGGTTTTTCCATCTTGTGTTGCCATCAATGCCAAAGGGGGAGATTGTTGGTATTTTGGTATGGTTTTGTCATTGATGTCAACACCTACTGGAACACTAGCACTTTGGAGATCCAACAACATTCACCGACAAGCAAGTAACTATTGCACAGTTACTAGTATATGGTTCATCGGTAGGATATAATGTTCACTGGCACTTGGAATGATATGGAAGACACTTGGTAATGTCAACAACATCATGTGGACACTTTGTTTTGAAGAATTAATCATTGGTATATTCATATTTGCATATTTGCTTTTACCGACAAATAGGTCCATGGTTACCTAGGGTTACACCGATAGGTTTATCTTTTCCAGATCAGCATGGCACACTATGGAGATGATTTATTATTATTGTAAATGCATTAAGCTAACATGTTCAATCAGTTATTGCATCGGATATTATATTGTTTGTAAAATATTTTTTGTAATATCTTGTAGAGCCGACCTACTAAAATTGGTCTTAGGTTATGGTAAAAATATAAGATCTTATTTGTAAGATCGAATGTGAAATGCGAAAAAGGTTTGTGAGAAGGTATATTTGAGATTAAGAAGGTGAAGCTAGGTTTTTGTAGAAGCATATCAGCATTACACTGGTACTAAATCTAGCATATGAAGATGCTATTTTGTGTAGTACATTCTTATTGGATTTAACCATCCAACTATAGTCAGTGTGACTCCCATTTGTGATTGAGCAGTGAGCTCTAGGCTGTTGGCCTTTTTGCATGTGCAGACCCCATTTATGTACACTTATTATCTGCAGTAGTATCATCTGATTGTGGGTAAGGTTTCCCACCGTGGTTTTTCCCCTTACAGGGTTTCCACGTACAAATATTGGTGTTATGTGTTGTAGATGACTTTATGTTTATGTTTCATGCATTAATCTTTACCAGTATAGCAATTTACTATTAACACTGTCTACCAGCATACTTAACTGGTTTACCGGTATTAAGCATTAAGTTGTTTAAATGGTTTTTGGTTTGAATTTATTAGACAACTGATTCACCCCCCCCTCTCAGTTGTCTCTGGGATCTAACATAATCAAAGCTAATTAATCATTGATTGATAAATTAGTAATAGTTAATTAATTCATATAATGATTGAAGTATGTATTTTGTGATTATATCCTTATTTGTATGGAATGATCATGTTAAAAAAATAATTAATTGTGGGCATGGGAGTAAGGAATAATTTTTTTTTAAAATAATGATAATTAGTTAGTGGGAGTAAAATTAATAAAATTTTTAATTAATGAAGTAAAATAAAATATAATTTTATATGTTGTATTTTATAATTCATTGTGCTTACTCATGTGTTAGTATTTGATTGGTAGTTTATACCACTTGTCCAGTTATGATTATTGTATAGAGGTTTGATTTTTGGCTTGGTCATCCTTGTGTACCGTAGAGAGTGTTTTCCCTAACATAGGGATGTTTGTTGAAAAGCTACGTTGTTAGTTTTGAACCCTTTGGAATCATATTTTGATGCCTTCTTTGCTGATGTTTCACCCTATGCCTTGGAGAAAATTTTGAGTAGACTTAGTGTCATGAGGGGGAGTGTCTCTCCATGGGGGCCGATATCCTAAGGTGATCGCTAGGATAACCCATAAGTGGCAACCTAAATAATGAATTAGGGGGTTGGGTAGTTAATCACATTAATCAAGACAATGTTTTCCCCATCCATGGTTTGAGTCCTAGTTTAGGCTCAGGATGAGGTCCAGGAAGGACTGAAATGACAAGATCTAAGTACCTTGTCGTCTTGAGAGGTAAGTTGGTGCCGCATGAGAATTTTATGGGGGATGGGGGTCAGGAGAGGCTCCTAGGATAACACAATATGGGGGTTGGGGCCCATGGAGACCTTCTAGGATAACCCATACCAAGCTATGCGATGACACTCTCCCCTTGTGAGCACTAGTGTCCTATTCTTGTGTTGGTAGTCTCTAGTGTATTCTTGATATGAGTTTCATTTATGTATTTATTGGTTGTGACTTTACCCAGTGGAAGTGAGTTTAGACCATGTATTATTTATCCTTTTTTGTGTGTTTGAAGGCCTTATGTTGATGCAGGAGCATCCTCGGTTCTTGGAAATCTTGCATCAACCAAAAATATTTCTTTTTAGTTTGTTTTTTGTTTTGCAGTTTCAACATTTCTTTCTACACTTTCTTGCATTTTCTCATCAGATCTTGTAGATATGGATTTTTCTTGTAATCATGGTTATCTTCCTTATTCCTGAACCACGAGATGTTTGGATCTTTTTCTGGTAAGTTATCGCTTTCGAATTCTGAGGTAGTTTTCTAGCTTAGAACTCCAAAACCGCTTGGACCTATTTTCTATTGGTGAATCTTGTGGATCCTTTCTATAGCTTGCAGAGATTTAGTTCATTGATTCCAATGCTCCTTGGCATGTATCCACCCTTCCCTTTAATCCACACTTCTTCCTTCGGATTTTCCAGATGATTTCATTGGCGGAGGCTGACTTGGTGGTTTTACACATTTGATCTTGTTATTTGGCATTTGATCCCTCTTAGGCTGACACAAATATCTCTTGAGCATATAAATCAATGTAATTTAGCATCCTAATTTATTGAAGAGAAGATAGAAGATATATCTTATGATTTAAAGGTCCGTAGTTGAATGATTTTATAATTGAGCATGTATGTAGTAGGCCAGTGAGCCGAATCTTGTAGCTCAAACGTTATCGACCATTTGTAATCAGTTTTTCATGATCTAATTCATTCAATTCTACATTGCCTCCATCATCTTGTCTTGATTTCATTGTGTTTACTCTTTCTGCATAGTCTGGATAGATCTCATTGAGGTCCCTCCTAACAGTGATTGCACCAAGTGGTATCAGAGCAAGATTTCATTTTGGAGGTTGTGTTGTCCTGAAGATCTTGTTGTGGGGTGACAGATTGTGGATCCGACCTGTAGCTGCAGAGGATTGGCATGAAGATGGTATGAAGAGGAAATAGGAATGGTGGAGCGCATGGGAATGCAAACCCTACTGTGATGGAAATGTTGAGAGGAATTGTAGCCGAGTTGGAAGCTCTTGAAACAACCTAGAGAAGGGGTTGACATATTGAAGATGTAAGTGAATATGAAGAAGAAGATGCACCAATAGAACAAGTAGAAAATCCATCGATGATCAATCTAGATGAAGAAAGGTTCTTGAGGGTTTTGAGTAGGGTGAAAACCAAACCACATTTTACCCCACTAGAGTATGATGGAAAGTAGGATTCATATGAATTAATGGATTGGATCTTAGAGATGGAGAAGTATTTTGATTTTGAGAACACTATGGAAGAAAGAAAGGTGAAATATTCCTATAGTAGGTTGAAAGGTCATGCATCTCTTTGGTGGGAACATTTGTAGGTTGATAGATAGAGAAGAGGTAAATAGGAGATCAAATCATGATAATGGATGGATGTTAAGTTAAAATCAAAGTTTATGCTAGCTAATTACCAAGTAAATCTATTCTAAAAGTTACAGAACTTGAAGCAGAAAGAATCAAGTGTGAAGGAGTATACACGTTGAATATCAGATTTGGACACACCGATGATGAGATTGAACAAGTTTTAAAATATTTGAATGGATTGAAAATGTCCATACAAGATGAACTCAGTTTGATCAAGTTGCAAAGTGTTGAAGAAGTTTACCAATAAGCGTTGAAAGCAGAAGAGAAGTTGAACAAAAGACATGAGCAGAGACAGAGAGATAGAGGTGGAAGATGTTCCAGAGGAAGATTTAATGGAGGAAGAGGAACTTGGCCAAATTAGAACAAGGACAAAGAAGTAAGAAAAGATGGTAGTTAGTACCGAAAGGATGAAAAAAATATCTACCAGAGAAGAGAGTTTGATGGTTACTGGAATGAAATTTTGGGAAAAGATGACAAAAGACAAGATAAGAGGGTGTTTAGAGGAACTTGATTTAAGTGTGGAGGAGAAGGACATCGTGCTTCTGAATGTAAGAAGATAGAGAAAATTGGGAGAACAACCTTGATAGAAGAAAGCCCCACCTGATCAGATAACAAACCAAAAGATGGAGAACTGTTGATGATGAGGAGGGCCTTGTGTCATACCAGAGGGGATGAAGAACCCTTGCAGAGGATAAATTTGTTCAAGACCATATGTAAGGTATTTGATAAGTGTTGTAAAGTAGTTATTGATAGTGGTAGTTTGGATAATCTTATTTAAGAAGAAATGGTGAATAAATTGAAGTTGGAAAGATTGAAACACCCTAAGACTTATTAGATAGCATGGATTGAGGATGATCATAAGTTTTTAGTGAGTGAGCAATGCTTGGTAAAATTAAAAATTAGAAATTATCATGATGAAGTTTTGTTTGATATTATGCCTATGGATATTTGTCATGTTTTGTTGGGCAGACTTTGATAGTTTGATAGACATGCAATACATGATGGAAGAAATAATATATACACTATTGTAGTGAATGGGATGAAACCATCCTTGTTACCCTTGGAGGAGCCCTTGAAGAGTGAAGTCTGTATGAATGCTAGAATCTATTTGGTGGATGTAAGGAAATTCCTAGATGGAATGAGACATGAGAATCTATGTTTTTCCTTAGTACCTCAGAAGACTGAGAACCCAAAGTAAGAAGAAAAACTAAAGGAGATAAAAGAGTTGCTGACTGGGTATGAAGATATCATTTCAGATAGTGTGTCTGATGGATTACCATATTTGAGGAATATGCCATTGCATGAACCTGATTCTTATAGCTAGTTTTCCTAACAAAGATACACACTGAATCACACTGATAGAGAATGAAGAGTTGAATAGACAAGTGCAGGAATTGTTGAAGAAAGGTTTGATCAAATAAAGTTTGAATCCCTATGTAGTACATGTTGAGAAAATGGTGTCTCAACCTTACATTTACATGAGGTTACTATTTATAGTAAGTTTTTATTTGGGCACAAAATGGTGTAAAATTCTCCTCGAATATTTTGGTTGGCTAGATAAGAATTCTGGTAAAGTTACGTTGCAAGATCATAGCTAGTGTTGAAGATATTAAATTTTCTGTTTTGGAGGGATCCAATGATAGGTTTAAATTTGATTTTGAGGACTTAAGAGGCCCTGAAATGCCCTAAAAAGTTGGTGTAAATGGTGTATAAATTTACAAGGTAATATAGCACTTCACGATCTTTTCGGCACTTCAAACGGTTCGTTAATTGGACACATAGTTCTCAAGTTATGGCCTCTGGAAGTTTGTACTCCTGAAATAGGAAATATAAAATACATTGAACACATGAATGAGCTGTAAAAAGGAGGGATACGTGTTGATGTGTGTTTTAACATGTCATAGGGCATCTAGAAGGGAGGTTAGGTCAGCTACACCTTATTGGGTGGTTTTAGCCCATGGTTCTATAGTACCGTTTGACGGTTTCTTGTATTATATCTCCTATTTATGAGGTGCATGAGATAAAGGTTGTGTGTAAGAGTCTTATGGCTACTGAGTTACCTCTAAATCTTTGATTAGTGGTACTCCTATGAAGAGATTTCTCTGCAACTATATTGTAATATGTTTTGATTGCTGAATAATATATTGGGTGGCTTTTGGAGTGTGGAGTTTTTCTCCCGAAAGGGTTTTCTCCACGTAAATCACTGTGTTATGGTTTGAATGTTATTATATCTATTTCTATTTTTTGTAACTATTATGACGAACTATAAAAAGTTTTTGCATTACCCTCCTCTGAAGGTTAGTGTAGGAAGTTGTTCTGCTACTTAACTTCCTTACAGTACTAGCACCGCTAGCACCTAAGAAGAATGGAGAATGGAGGATGTGTACTGATTCCAAAGCAATAAACAAGATCACCATGAAGTACCGATTTCCTTTTCTTAGGATGGATGACATAATGGATTGTTTGAGTGCATAAAAATACTACACAAAGATAGAATTGAAGAGAGGATATCATCAAATTAGAATCAGAGAAGGAGATGAGTGGAAGACAACATTCAAGACAAATGAGGGGTTCTATGAATGGTTGGTGATGCCTTTTGGGTTGACTAATGCACCAAGTACTGTTATGAGGTTGATGAATGAGGTATTGAAGAAATTATTGGGTAAGTTTGTTATTGTATATTTGGATGATATTCTGATTTTTAGTAAGACAAAACAGGAGCATTTGTTGCATTTAAGACAAGTTTTGCAAAGGTTGAGAGAAGAGAAGTTGCTGATAAATCTAAAGAACTCTAGTTTCATGAAGGAAGAGTTTGTCTATTTGGGATTTGTGATATCTTTGGATGGATTGAAGATGGACCTTGAGAAGGTAAAACCAATTGTTGAATGGCCTACATGGGAAAGCATTAGAGAGATTAGATCATTTCATGGATTGGCTAGTTTCTACTGGAAGTTTATCAGAAATTTTAGTTTATTTTGTAGCCCTATGACTGAGACAATGAGAGGAGATAGGAAGGAATTAAAATGGACAACCAGAGAAAATAAGAGTTTTGAATTGTTGAAGCAGAAGGTGATTGAGAAGCCTGTGTTAGATTTACCAGATTTCAACAAAGTATTTCAAGTAGACTGTGGTGCGAGTGGGAATGCAATTGGAGCCATGATAAGTCAGGAAGAGAGAACGGGTAGCTTATTTCATTGAAAAGTTGAATGATGCAAGAAGGAGAGATTCTTTGTATGATCAGGAATTTTAAGCCATAGTTCAAGCCTTGAAGAAGTGGAGACATTACCTATTACCTAAGGAGTTTGTGTTGTATACTGATAATCAAGCCTTGCAGTATTTGAACAGTCAAAGTAAGTTGAATCAGAGACATATGAGATGGGTAGAGTTTTTGTAGAGTTACACCTTTGTGTTGAAGCATAGGAGTGGGAAGTCAAACAAAGTTGTTGATGCATTGAGTAGAAGGAGGAATTTTTTGATAGAGATGAGAGTGACAATATTAGGATTTGAAGAGTTGAAGATCTTGTATGATGATGACCCATATTTTGTAGAATCTTGGAAAGCATGTAGAGCACCGGTTATGGTAGATAGAAGTAAGTGGTTGGATTATTTCATTCAGGATGGGATTCTATTTAGAGGAGTTCAGTTGTGTATACCTAAGAGTTCTATGAGGGAGAATTTGATAAAGGAGAAGCATAGTGGAGGATTAGCCGGACACTTTGATGTTAACAAAATAGTAGCATTGGTGAGTGAACATTACTTTTGACCTTAGATTCATAAGTATGTCAGAAAATTTGTGCAGAGCTGTAGAGTTTGTCAAGTTGCAAAAGGCAGTAGTCAGAATGTGGGATTGTATAAGCCTTTGACAGTTTCAGAGAGACCTTGGGAGGACATAAGCATGGATTTCATACTTAGATTGCCTAAAAAACAAAGAGTAAATGATTATGTATTTGTGGTGGTGGATAGATTCTCAAAGATGGCTCATTTCATACCTTGTAATAAGACATCAGATTTAGTGCATATAGCTAACTTATTTTTCAAGGAAGTATTAAGATTGCATGGATTACCTAAGAGCATAGTTTCAATCAGAGACAGTAAGTTTGTTGGTTATTTTTGGAGAACACTTTGGAAGAAGATGAAGATAGATTTGAAGTTTAGTTCTACTTTTCACCCATAGACCGGTGGACAGACAGAGGTAGAAAACAAGAGCTTGGAAAATTTGTTGAGATGCTTAGTTGGAGAGAAAATCCAAAGTTGGGATTTGATTCTTGCACAAGAAGAGTTTGCCTAGAACAATTCAGTGAATAGGAGTACCAAAAGAACACCTTTTGAGATTGTCACTAGAGCACACCATAGGGGTATATCAAAATTGAAATATATCATTAATGAAGACAAGAGGAGTGAAGAGGTAGAAGAATTTACAAATCATATGAAATCCTTACACATTTAGGTTAAGCAACATCTAGAGGAAATAAACATCAAATATAAGGAGAAAGTAGATGAGAAGAGAAGACATAAGGAATTTGAAGTTGGTGATGAAGTAATGGTATATTTGAGAAAAGAAAGATTTCTAGTTGGAACCTATAACAAATTACAAATGAGGAAGTTTGGACCTTGCAAGATCTTGAGGAAATTTAGTTCCGGAAATGCATATGAAGTAGAGCTACCAGATAGTTTGAGTATCTTACCTATATTCAACATTGCAGATCTACATTAGCATCACGAATCCAAATTTAGTGAAGATAGTATTGTAGACTTGGAGAAGTAGTTGCCTTGAAAGGAACCAGATCATATTGAAGACATTTTGGAAAGTAGGATTGGGCGTAGTACCTGAAGTAGCCAGTACAAGGAGTATCTTGTTAAATGGAAAGACAGACCAGTTGAAGATTCATCTTGGATTTCTCAGGTAGAGGTGGACCACCTTGGTTTTCTTCTGACCCTAGCAAAGTGAGGGACTCACTTTTTTTCAACAACTCTGGATGTTTGATGCAGGAGCATCCCCGGTTCTTGGAAATCTTGTATCAAACAAAAATATTTCTTTTTAGTTTGTTTTCTATTTTGTAGTTTCAACATTTCTTTCTGTGCTTTCTTACATTCACTCATCAGATCTTGCAGAGCTGGATTTTCCTTGTAATCATGGTTATTTTCCTTATTGCTGAACCACAGGACATTTGGATCTTTTTCCAGCAAGTTATCACTTCAGGATTCGAAGTTAGTTTTCTAGCTTAGAACTCCAAAACCGCTTGGACCTATTTGTTATTAGTGAGTTACGGATCCTTTCCATAGTTTGTGGAACTTGATTTTGTTGATTCTTCTTGGCATGTGGCTGACCTTCCCTCTAATCCACACTTCTTCCTTTGGATTTTTTGAAGGATTTTCATTGGTGGAGGTTGACCTGGTGTTTTTACAAGTTTGATCTTGTTCTTCAGCATTTGATCCCTCTTGGGATGACGCGAATCTCTCTTGAGCATATAAATCAATGTAATTTAGCATCCTAATTTATTCAAGAGAAGATAGAAGATATATATTAGGATTTAGAGGTTTGGAGTTGACCGATTATATAATTGATCATGTATGTAGTAGGTTAGTGAGCCGAATCTTGTAGCTTAGATATTACCAACCATTTGTAATCTATTTTTCATGATCTAATTTATTCAGTTCTGCATTGCCTCCATAATCTTATCTTTATTTCATTGTGTTTACTCTTTCTGCATGGCCTAGATAGGTCTCATTGAGATCCCTCCTAATTGAGACTGCACCATATGTCTACCTCCTAGCATGGGGGGTGGTCCTTTAGGGTCCACATGGTCGGGTGGTAGTTGCCTTCTTCCATCGATGATTTTGTATGTATTTATGCATGGATTGACTTTATTCATTCTCCAATTGCTTCTCTTGGATATGGCCAACTCAATGACTTAGGTGGAAATTTCATTCATCTATCATATTATATTTATTTTAAAATCATATGTAATTATATTATGTACAAGCCTATGAGGAAAATGATGTATCTATGATGCAAAGGAAATGAGGTTTAGGTGATATGTTTTATATTAGTTGTCGTGCTTGTGAAGTGTGATACCTGCAGCTGCAACACAAACACTTAATAGATCATTACAAGAATGGTTAGCAAATTAAAAGCAAATGAAAGATGAACCATGAAAAAGTGACCTATCGCCTCCTAAGAGATGTGAGTGTGGATTTTCTCTTAGATTGGGAAAAGCAATCCTAGTGACTTGACTACACCTAGACGAAGGATTTGAAATGATGAAGATATGCAAACTAGATGAGATTGATTATGCTAGATTGATTCAAGAGTGTAATTAAGCTAATGATATGCATGATTAAGCTATGATGATGATGCAATTAAGGTAGAAAAGAGATTGATTAAGCTACATGATTCAACAATTATGCTAGAAAATGATCAAATTAAGCTAATTATTTTGCCTATAACAACAATGCTCAAATGATATACCTATAGTAACAATGCCTAAATTGATAATGAGATGGGATACTTTGTGCTCCAAAATGGGGGATATTCATAGGATTTCCAAGGCCAGGGGTGAGGTGGCAGAAATCAATAGTCAAGATTGAGTCTGAAGATATCAAGGGTGAAATTGGAGGAGGTTGGAGAAGAGGTTGGAGGGAGGGACACTTGTCATCTCTATGGTGACAAGTGTCAAGGAGCCTTGCTCATGAGAGGGCAAGTGTCCAAGGGAGGAGACATGTGGCCAAAGTGTCATGTGTCTCAAGGGGAGAATATCCACACCATAGGAGGTTAGTATAAGGAGGTTAGAATGTGCAAGATAGGATAGGGTTAGGTGGAATGGGTTAGGTTAGAGGGATGGTTAGGTTAGGTGGTTAGAAGTTAGGAGGCATGTGGGTAATTTGAATTTGAAAATTCAAATAAAAGGGAAAGACTAATTAATTTTCAACAACTCATAAATTGATTTGTTTTAATTAATTAGGGGATTAGAAGAATTGATTGAAATGGGGGGAGGATTAATTATTTTGAATTAATTAATCAAAGGGGACCATTGAAATGAACCTATTAAATAAATCCTTAGTTTTATTAATAAGTATATGAAAGGGAGAATTTAATCAAATTGCTAATGAATTCAATTAAATTAGGGAGGAGGATTAATTAAATAATTGCTTATTTAATTAATTATCTTCAGACCATTTTTAGGTGTATACATTAGTAGATAGAAATATTGATCTTGTGAAATTAAATGCTTACATGTTCTTCATTCATTACTTTGTATGTCGTAGGAACTATTGATATTGGTTATACAATGAATTTAGCTTTAGAAGATATTTTTAATGCTATATAGTTTCATGATTTAGTTTTATGTATGGATGGACTATTTTAATAGTTATATTGATTATTCTCATTTATGAATATATTGTTAACTTAGTCTATATTTAATTTCTTTAAATATGGTTGGGTGATATAGTAACATCATTGAGGAACCTTAGAGGATAGTGTAGTAGTTTCCTTCTGCTCGTGCAATTAAGCTTAATATTATTCTTTAATAGATACACTGTACATAATGTATTAAAAGAATATTTCAGTTACGATATTTTCTTTAGGAGTTTCTTGTCTGTTTAGGCCCTAGACAAGGGAAGGATCAGTAGGAGGATTATCAACATGGGGGGTCACATTAGTCTGAGCATATGGTTAGGGAGAGGGAGAGATCCCCTAGGAGGAGAGATGGTGCAGTAGATGAGGAGGGCATCTTAGCAGGCCATATGAGTGATCTCTTGAGATCTTGATCTGCTACCTTCGATGGCTTTGATAGTGGTTTTGAGGTAGAGACATGGTTGGTAGACCTAGATAGGTGTTTTTACATGCATCCATATGGCAGTAACACCAAGGTGAGGTGAACCATCATGCACTTTAGGGGATTTACTTCCACATGGTGGTGGTTGGAGGAACAAAAGCTACATGTAGATATAGGCTCAATATCATGGGAGCTATTTCTTGAGAGATTCAAAGCTCAATTTTTGTTAGATCATTGGAGACAACATTGCACTAATGAGTTTCATGAGTTGAGACAGATGGATATGATTGTTAAGTAGTATGAGCATAGATTCTTTGAGCTCAAAAAGTACATATGTATTGGTAAAGATTAGGCTATGTTAGTCAAATATTTCTTTAGGGGTTTGAATGCCTGAATTAGTGGGGGATTCCAAGTTTTTGAGCTGAAACCATGGAGATGGCCATAACGAAGGCTCTTTTGGTGGAGCAAAACTTAGCCATGGCACTAGTTGGTTAGATAGGTATATAAATTAGTAGTGTGCCATCTACAGGTTTTGGGGCTAGAGGTGGTCATTCACACACAACAGGCTCCTCTAGGAACTTTTAGGCACTCGCTAAGGGTGGAAAACAATAGGAACAATGATGCCAACCGCAATAGAAGAATTTTTAGAGTCATTGTGGGGGCAATTCCTAGTACGGGAAGCAATGTAACTGGTAGAAAGACAAATAGAATTTCATAATTTACTAGTACAAAGTGACTAATGATGACATCTTGGTTATTGAAGTTTTTGTTGATGATATAATATTTGGAGGAGAAGATGATTTGTGTAAAGACTTTTCTAACAAAATGTAGCAAGAATTTGAAAAGTCTATAATTGGAGAGATAAAATTCTTTTCGTAGAGCTTGGTATCTAGATTGGACAAATATCTTTTGAAGCTTAGTTACACTAAAGGTAATGTTGACAACAATCTATACTACAAAGTGACTAATGATGACATCTTGGTTATTGAAGTTTTTGTTGATGATATAATCTTTGGAGGAGAAGATGATTTGTGTAAAGACTTTTCTAAAATTCTTTTCCTAGAGCTTGGTATGCTAGATTGGACAAATATCTTTTGAAGCTTGGTTACACTAAAGGTAATACTGACAACAATTTATACTACAAAGTGACTAATGATGACATCTTGGTTATTGAAGTTTTTGTTGATGATATAATCTTTGGAGGAGAAGATGATTTATGTAAAGACTTTTCTAACAAAATGTAGCAAGAATTTGAAATGTCTATGATTGGAGAGATAAAATTCTTTTTAGGATTGCAGATTTCACAGACTGATAAAGGTATATTCCCATGTCAATCTAAGTATTTGAAGGAATTACTAAATAAATTTGGCATGGAAAACTGTAAACCGGTAAGCACACCTATGACTACAACTGATAAATTATCTTTGAAGGATGAATCTACACTTGTTAATCTGACTAGATACAAATCTATGATAGGAGGTTTACTGTATTTGACATAAACAAGACCTGATATTATGAATGCAGTATGTATTGTTTCAATATTTTAGAGTAGTCCTAAAGAAAATCATGAGTCAATAGTGAAAAGGATTTTTTGGTACCTACAAGGCACTACAAATCTTGGTTTATGGTATCCTAGAAATGAAAATTTTGACTTATGTGCATACACAGATGCTAATTGGTAGGAGATGTGGATGACAAAAAAAGCACCACCAACAGAGCATTTTTCCTTGGCAGCAGACTAATTTCATGGTTGAGCAAGAAACAAAGTTGTTCAATTATATCAACAACAGAATCAGAATATGTTGCAGCAACAACTAATTGTACACAGGTATTATGGATCAAACAAATGTTAAAGGACATAAAGGTAAAATGCAAGGAACCTATAACTATCTACTATGATAATATGGCAACAATTGATATATCTAAGAACCCGATATTTCACTTTAAGACTAAACATGTTTCTATCAAATTCAATTTTCTAAAGGACAATGTTGAAGCAAAAGAAGTGAAATTGGTTTATGTGAATACTAAAGAGCAAATTGCAGATATTTTTACAAAGTCTTTGCCTAAGGAAACATTTGAGTATCTCAGAGAGCAACTTGGAGTCCTACCCCCACCGGTAGAGACTTAGATAGTTG
Organism: Cryptomeria japonica; assembly: GCF_030272615.1. Classification (NCBI taxonomy): domain Eukaryota; kingdom Viridiplantae; phylum Streptophyta; class Pinopsida; order Cupressales; family Cupressaceae; genus Cryptomeria; species Cryptomeria japonica. Next base: position 572,868,146 of record NC_081405.1, read on the forward strand.
ATGTTTATCATCAATCGATAGAATTAACAGAGAAATATTTTATTTCAACTTTGATGAGGAGAGCTACTTCTCAGGGGGAGTAGTTGGTATATTGAATGAGTTGGTATTTTGTGATAAGTTCTTTGAACTAATTGTATTTGGTTTTGTATTGCTTTGGCATTTGATGTCAAAGAGGGAGAGATTGTTATGGAAAAATACATTATCACTTTGGGAGAGAGATTGTTACTTTGGGGAGAGATTGTTGGAGAGATTGATTACTCTCTGTATTTGTATTTTGGGAGATTGTTGATTTTTGGTTTTTGGCATTTCTATTTTGGCATTTTAATGGTTTTTCAATAACAATCTCTCCCCCTTTGACATCAAATGCCAAAGCAATACAAAACCAAATACAATTAGTTCAAAGAACTTATCACAAATATCTTTTGAAGCTTGGTTACACTAAAGGTAATGCTGACAACAATCTATACTACAAAGTGACTAATGATGAAATATTGGTTATTGAAGTTTTTGTTGATGATATAATCTTCAGAGGAGAAGATGATTTGTGTAAAGACTTTTCTAACAAAATGCAGCAAGAATTTGAAATGTCTATGATTAGAGAGATAAAATTATTTTCCTAGAGCTTGGTATGCTAGATTGGACAAATAGCTTTTGAAGCTTGGCTACACTAAAGGTAATGCTGACAACAATCTATACTACAAAGTGACTAATGATGACATCTTGGTTATTGAAGTTTTTGTTGATGATATAATCTTTGGAGGAGAAGATGATTTGTGTAAAGAATTTTCTAAAATTCTTTTCCTAGAGCTTGGTATGCTAGATTGGACAAATATCTTTTGAAGCTTGGTTACACTAAAGGTAATACTGACAACAATCTATACTACAAAGTGACTAATGATGACATCTTGGTTATTGAAGTTTTTGTTGATGATATAATCTTTGGAGGAGAAGATGATTTATGTAAAGACTTTTCTAACAAAATGCAGCAAGAATTTGAAATGTCTATGATTGGAGAGATAAAATTCTTTTTAGGATTGTAGATTTCACAGACTAATAAAGGTATATTCCCATGTCAATCTAAGTACTTGAAGGAATTACTAAATAAATTTGGCATGAAAAACTGTAAACCAGTAAGCACACCTATGACTACAACTGATAAATTATCTTTGAAGGATGTATCTACACCTATTAATCTGACTAGATACAAATCTATGATAGGAGGTTTACTGTATTTGACACAAACAAGACCTGATATTATGAATGCAGTATGTATTGTTTCAAGATTTCAGAGTAATCCTAAAGAAAATCATGAGTCAATAGTGAAAAGGATTTTTCGGTACGTACAAGGCACTACAAATCTTGGTTTATGGTATCCTAGAAATGAAAATTTTGACTTATGTGCATACACAGATGCTAATTGGGTAGGAGATGTGGATGACAGAAAAAGCACCACCAGCGGAGCATTTTTCCTTGGCAGCAGACTAATTTCATGGTTGAGCAAGAAACAAAGTTGTACAAGTCAATCAATAGCAGAATCAGAATATGTTGCAGCAACAACTAATTGTACACAGGTATTATGGATCAAGCAAATGTTAAAGGACATAAAGGTAAAATGCAAGGAACCTATAACTATATACTATGATAATATGGCAGCAATTGATATATCTAAGAACCTGGTATTTCACTCTAAGACTAAACATGTTTCTATCAAATTCAATTTTCTAAAGGAGAATGTTAAGCAAAAGAAGTGAAATTGGTTTATGTGAATACTAAAGAGCAGATTGCAGATATTTTTACAAAGCCTTTGCCTAAGGAAACATTTGAGTATCTCAGAGAGCAACTTGGAGTCCTACCCCCACCAGTAGAGACTTAGACAGTTGATGTTTGTCATCAACTGAAAAAATTAACAAAGAAATATTTTATTCCGGCTTTGATGAGGAGAGCTACTTCTCAGGGGGAGTAGTTGGTATATTGAATGAGTTGGTATTTTGTGATAAGTTATTTGAACTAATTGTATTTGGTTTTGTATTGCTTTGGCATTTGATGTCAAAAGGGGAGAGATTGTTATGGAAAAACCATCAAAGTGCCAAAACAAAAATGCCAAAAACCAAAAATCAACAATCTCCCAAAATATAGATACAGAGAGTAATCAATCTCTTCAACAATCTCTCCCCAAAGTAACAATCTTGCCGCAACCTTTACCGATGCATTTTACTTTTGCTAGTGTCCATTGCGATAAATCTTACCGATAGTATCATCAGCTATCGGTAATACAATATTTCTCCATTGCCGCTAGTGTGTGTTCTGCCAATGGACTTCATTGGTGTATTGTATCCCAATCATATGCTTCTACTTGTGTGTTACCATTGGGTTGAATTTTGTCGATAATGCATATTTTTTATTTCACGTCGGAATTTTGACAAACTCATGGGATTTAAAAAAAAGAAGTAATCATGCACCATCATTATATGCGGGCTCAGGGTGCAAAAATTGGGAGGAAGTGGGCATAATTGCTGTAGATAGATGCTCAGAAGCAACTGTACAAGAGGTTGGTCCTTTTGTTCTTGTCATCAAGATTTTTTTACAAGTTCCTTTTCTTTCCTTTCATTCTCTTATTCACTTTATTTAATGGTATCCGCTTTGGCAATATATGGATCCTCAACCTCCTTAACCTCCATTCTAGGACTGCCAGTTATAAAGACAAGTCACTTCATAGCTTCTAGAGGGGTCAACAATTTTCTATGACTGTAAACCCTTCCAACCGTCAAAATTGCCCTTTGTATGGAAGAAGCTTTTCTAGGTCCAAGGATAGCTACAAATTGTAGAGGAGAAAACAATCATTCATGTGATACTGCTAGGTTTATGTTAAGACCAACTTGGTTGGTTACTGTAACCATTATCTGTTCGACAACTTCATACTTATCATCTGGACCAAGGAAATGTTCTAGTGAATGAAGCTTCAATGATAATATCTCTTTGCTAGGACCACAAAATGTTGCAACCATGACCAATGGTTTCAGAAGATACCGACCAAGAGCCACAACACACTTCACAATCCCTGTTGTAGATGTTCTTCTCCTAGAAGGATTGATTGATCTAATTTTGATATTTTAAAATTATCATCTATCCATCAAGAGATCCTTACTAAAGTGTTTAAATATGCCCATGTGCCTACTAACACTCATCCTACCCAATTCCAAGCACCAGTATGCCATCTATCATCCTCTTATGAACTAGCCTTAAATCAAAATAATATGCTACCGAGTGATTCAACCCATAAATTTTTCCCTACACATTGAATTCATCATCATAAAACACAAGGTGTAACGAGTCCTAATGGATATTGGTTCTATCATGCATAATCATTTTGAGTTGGAGGCTTGAAATATGAATAATTTATCTCATTTTATTTGTTAGTTGCATATTTTGTTATGGGTTAATAGAAATCTAGGTATTGTATAGAAATTTAAAAGAAAGTAGAATCTAATCAAACACTATTTTTCATTTGATGTTATTAAGAATTTTGACTAGTTTTCTTCATAATGTGTATCTTATATAGTTTATCTATTGTCTTTCTTGTATCCTATAGCAATTTTGGAAGAATTATCATAACTTTCATTTGAACCATTGGATCTTTCTATAAATTGGAGGATAAGTCCGTACCAATGATATCAAGAGACTGACTAGAGTGATTGGATTCATTACTAGGTAAGGGAATCTTTTGTCATGTTTGTCTTCCTCAAAGTATGGTTGGTGTCTATTAAGTTGTTGTCTTGTAAGAGTGTTTTGAAGATTGAGAAGAGAGGGTATTAATCCCATTCTTGTCAAGTATGCCTGATTGGAATTGAATATTTCCAAGGTTTATGTGCATTAGAGGGAAAATGATGTCATGCCCAAACTTTTGGGCACGAATGGGAATTTTTTTTTTTTAAAAGATCACAACATAGTGACATTAATTGTTGCTAATACAAGTCACACTATCAAGTTTTGTCTTTAACTAGGTTTGAGTTGACTTTAATCTCAAACTCAAGTAAGCGAAAATAATATTTAACTTAAATGTGGAATACTAAAATGATTATTTATTATCTCATCAATATTTAATCAATAAATTAATTTAGTCAATTAATTGTCGCAGATAAAATTAATCTCCAATAGCCAATAATTGATTTTAGAAACTAATTAATTTAGTCCTAGCATATAGTTTATAAATGACTAACAATAAATAAAATGTGTTTTAACTAAATCGGCTAAAGGGTCAAATAAATTCATTATAAATATTTTCCTATAAAGTGTAAATATTTTCCAATAGCCAAAATAATCTTACCCAATTTAATATAAGGTTTTTAAAAGACTAAACTTCAAAAGCAATTTTAAAATTTAAACATAACCCCATATGTTTATTAGAAACATATATAATTTATAACCACTTAATAAAATACTTAACCTACAATTATCCATTCATATTTTTAAACTCTCTCTCTCTCTCTATATATATATTCACATATATCTAAATAAATATGTTTTCTCATTATTGTAAATCAATCATGAAAACCCTATTTTCAATTATATATATATATATGTATATATATATATATATATAATATTAAAAAGCCCTACAATTTTAAAAATCTTTTTTTTTTTTTTTTATTCATACTACCCTAGGGCTAGGGTTTTATTTTCTTTTCTTTGGACTGTGCAGGGCCAAGATATTTTTGGGCGGCGGCCATGGCGAACTTAGTAGGGGGTTTGGGGAGAGCATTGCCAGAGGTGGCGGTGGTGGGCATTCCTAGTGCTGACCACTGTGGTCGTCCACAATGGCAGTGCCGATACTGTGGTCGCCCACAGTGGCAGTGCCGACCACTGTGGTTGCCCACAGTGGTAGTGCTGACAATGTGGTCGCCCACAGTGGTGCCCCCCCCGGCCACGTTGACCACTGTGCTAAACACAATGGGTTCGGCCCCGCCGACCACTGTGTTTAGCATAGTGGTTTCAGCCCTACCGAAAACCTTATGCGGTAAATTTTTTTTGTTTGTTTTGTTTTAAATAATAATTTTGTTTAATAAAGTTATATATATATATATTAACTGTATATTAAATCTAGGGTTTTTTCTTTTTTTTTAATAAATGTTGATATTCTTTTATTTTGAAACCATTTAAACAGATAAGTTAAAGTCATCAGTTTAAAAAATCAATGTACATATTTCCTTTTGTTTTAAATGCCTTGCAGCTAAAAGTAAAATAAGATAGTTTATTTAATCCTTAGATTTATTTTCTGCAAGTAATTAAATTTGACAGAAGTAAATAAGTTCAAATAGCAACTATTTAAATCTAGAAAATATTAAAATGAATCTTTAGAGATGACTATAATAACTTTTAGATTTTATTTTTTGCAAATAAATAAAATGACAGATTTAAATAAACTAACTTTTGCACTTCCTTGTATAGATCTAAATGTTTTATTTCCAGCCTACTACATGCATGCAAATCTATTTCATTCCTTTCTTATTTTATTCTATTTTAAATTCATAAAAGAATAAATTAAATTTCTTGCTTTTCAAAATATTATATACACAACAAAAGTTATTTTTCAGAATTATAGAAAACTAAAACCAGAAATACTCATTTCTTTTCTATAGAATAGCATAAATAAATATTACATTTCTTTAAAACATATTTCCAAGACACTATCGTCACTTTTACAAATGGGTCTCTCATTTCTAATAAATGAGGACTTTCAAAGAATAATAATTACATTTACAAATATTTTTCTGCAACAAATAACTTTAGCCAGTTCTACTTCTCCTATTTCTTTCTTTCAACAACCTGCAAATAAATCATAGACTATGACCATGGAGTGCTTACCTCCTAGCCTAGGCTAACTAGTAGCCACCCCCGAGCTTGGAGAACCAAGCCCTACACAGGTAACACACATGCAAATACAACAAACAAGGGAAAATAATCACAAACATATTCCCAACCAAGACTACACTGCACCACACAATGTGATGTCTTTACACGGGTGGTAGTGGACCAAATACCCCGAGGAGACTACAAGTCTAGTAAAACACATAGCCACCGCATGGAAAACAAGATATATCTTAAGTATAATAATCCCCCCATCCTTATGCCCCTCAAGGCATTCATGCCTTATTTCCCTCCTCATGGCCCCCAAATGCATAAAGAAGCCATGCAGCAAGGGTCACATAAATATCCCTTGAGATCACTCTCAGAATGAGAGCCTCTCACTCGAGGGCTGTCATACTTCTACCAACCACAAGAACCTCATCTCTCCCAAGAGTAGGAGGTCTTGGTTACTGTCAAAACACAGAATGTACATAAGAGTAAAATGCAGAACACAAAATAAATTTTCATAGGGGAAAAATACAAGAAACTAGACTTTTCACACAAGCAAATCTTTTCAACATAACATGCAATATAAAAACAATACAAAGAGAAATTTAACCAACCTTCAACTGCCCAAAGGTATGCTAGTTTAGTTGAGGATGAGCAACCCAATTCCACAAATTCCTTGCTTCTCTACACTTAGCCAATTTTCTAAAACCAATTCTATCTTTTCAAAATTGCATTGTCTCCAAAAATGGAGAGTGGGTGATTACCTACAAAATCTCACATTCTTGCCTAAGAAGACCTCAGTGAGAGTTCTCACAGGTTTCTAAAATTGAAAAAGGAAAAAGTCCCAAAAAGCTCAAAAGAGATCTCTTATTAAAAATGAAAGTTTACTAACCTAGATGTTTCCTTCTAAATTCAATTTTCGCACATCTTAGAAAACTCACTTTTTAGGGTGACTAAACAACCACATGGGAGTTGTCACATGCCTAAAATTACTCCTAACCCTTAGGTATACCTTATGGGCTTTAGGAAACACCTTTAAACTACCCCAATGAGTCCATATAACCCCTTTTAAACCCATGTGAAGTTAACTTTCGGGTCAAACCTAAGTTGACCACCCCAAAGATTCTTTAGCCATGGAAAATATAGAACCACATTAAATTAATTGAAAAAGCTATGGTTAAACAACTCCCTCCAAGAGACAATTCAAAAATCAAAACATAATCAACACGTGTCAAGTGACACAATAAAAATACTTTTACAAAATTACACATGAAATTTTGTCTCTTGTTGGATTTACACAAATTAACAAAATTCAATTTAACACACATGCACATTTACTTTCACAAATAAAATATGATACAAATGGGGTGTTATCTCTCCAAATAGACAAACCCTGGTTTTACGAACGTACATAGGTCTAGGTTTGGTTCTCCATAATATTTCCATGGTCACATGGATAATTTTCCTACGCATCTCAATTACACATTAGTAATTCCAAATAACCTCATATAATATAAAACACATGAATAAGAATACACATCAAACACTCTACATACAATATAACATTTAAACAATTCAATACATCTTACATCCAAATAACTCACATAAGCAATTATCATAATTCTCATAATTTTAATCCATAAATAAAACATGCATCCTATTTCTATCATCATAGTAAAGTCCTACAAATCCAATAATGACATATATCATCTCAAATTTATCCTATTCTAGAATCATATAGAGTTCTATATCATAAAGCATATAAATAAAGCATCCATATATATCAATGTTATCCAAATCATGAAATCATATAAGTTCTAAATCCATAATGCATAAAATAAAGCATCCGTAATAGTCTCAACATGAAAAATACTAAAATGCTAGGATGAGTCGGGGTAGGGCCTCACAAATGATTCCTAAGATTGTCACTTCAATTAAATAATTACTGAATTTTTTTAATTGCTTTCTTGTAAATGAATGCTTTAAATAAAAGGTTACTTTATTATAAGTATGATTTCTTAATTGAGATTACTCTACAAACATCTGATTAAAATATCTTGAAACAATAGTAGACCAGTGCCTTCACCCCTGACATAATGTTGTAGTTAGTAAATTACTAAATTTAACTTTGATTTGAAAGACCAATAAGACACAAGGCAACACCTTCAGCATGCACTCCTCCCACTTCTCCTACTACCACTCTCCTAGTTCTATTCCTTATTTTGAAATACTGAATGCATTCTCTAGCCACTAGTGAAGCTTATTCAAGGTCTAAGTCATACTCCACTTCCATGAGTGCTTTTATTTTGAGTTCCTTTTTAGTAGCTAGAGTTGTCTTCCATCTTCCTTCAATGTGATCTAGCAAGTCTGATGGGATAATCCCATATAATTCACTAGGAGTCCTACAAAAATTGTGCAAGTTCCAAATCAGGGCATCCTCAATTTTCCTTTTATCTTCTTCATTACTGATGGCATATCTCCTTCCAACACTACCCAGACCTCCAAACTCTTTGATCCCATGCACCAACTCATCAATTGTTGGAGCTTTGTTCCTCCCACTTCTTCTAACCTCCTTTATTTCAACATCTGATAAGGTGTCAGTAATATCACCTTCTTTCTCATCCTTTTTAGGCTTTGAATCACTCTTTTTCTTTCTGGTGTAGGTCACTCCTACTGGTCTATCTTTACTTGGTGAAGATACTGGAGTACTTAGAGCCTTTTCCTTTGAGTATGTTGCAGGCTTGGTTGCTGCAACCTCCTTAGATTTTGTCTTTTTCACTTTCTTCTTTCCACCTGTTGATTCTTAATATTTATCAGGTGTGACCCCTGCTTGCACACTCACACCGGTGGAAGTAGTGGCACTAGATGATTCACCTCCATATTTCTTATCGAGGGTATCAATCATTTTCCTTACTTTTATTTTTATGATAGGCACCTAAAGTTCCTGTTTAATTTTAGAGTTTGCCTCCTCATATGTTCCAAACCTCTTTGCCTTCGAGTCTACCAGTTTAGACAAAAGCATATTGATATGAATTTTAACAAGATCCACTGCAACCTCATACCCCATAGGTGGAACCCAAAAAGTTCTAGGTTGATTTGCTTGAATAATACAACAATTTGTGTCTACAAGAAAACATATGTTGTCTTTGTATTTCTGCACTATTCCAGTTGGAATTTTTTCTCTCTTGTGCATCCTAATTTGGAATTCCTTAAAATATCCCCACATTGCTTCCCCAAATTTATTTCCCAGGTCCCTAATCATTTCACCTATCTGAACCATAATAGGCTTCTCCTGTGACCATACTAGACTACCCTTACCAGGAAAATATTTTTGCACATAGAAAAATATACATACCAGTAGAGAGCCATATTTGAAAGACTTCTTCTTATCCTTCTTTATTCTTTCCATGTTCACTATGAATTGACTTTGAATCATCTCACATATATCATATGTTGCATCTTCTTTGATAATTCAATATCCAGTATGGATGGCACCGCTCAACACACTATTCATCCAACTTGATTTATAAACCCTATATCCCAACACTATGGAGGCAAATATTACTTTGACATCCTCAATATGGGTGATTGCCATTGCTCTACTATCAAAATGGGATTTGGTTATCTGGGTAAGTTCAGTTGATGAAATCATTCTTAGGGTTAATGCTTCACCAGTTGCACTGAACCCTGCCACTCTTTGAATAACCTCCTTTATGATCTTGATTGGAGCATTACCTTCTAGCCACAAAAAATGATCATGAACCCTGCTCAGTACATATCTAACCCAATCACCATGAAACTGATCAGGAAAGTCAACAACATTAGCCAAACCTTTTGTCTTCAGAGGTAGAAATTCTACTTTTAATTTATTATTGTCACATAACCCATCAAACTCATTTTGAATGAACTTATCTCAAATTTATTCAAGATTGAAATGAATGAAGGAGCAAATATCTTCTACCAACAATACACTAGATGACACAAATGATAAAGCACCGGTCTTATCAATTTCACTGGCTTTCATCCAGTGCAGCTTGAACTCGGGTTGGGGTTCCTTGATAGCTTCAACCAACATAGGAGTCAATAACGGTGCTACCATGATGACCTTCAAAAAATATTTTCTCAGATGTGGTTGAAAACCCTTCCCTAGGGAATACCAAACACCACTATCGCTTTGCTTGAATTTTCCACACAAACAAAGCTTGGCAAATTTCAAAACCTTTGATCGCACAGGAGCTCAAGAAAGTTCACAAGAAGTTAGTGTAAATGAAAGTGTGTTAAAATTTCCTTATTTATCCATGGAGATTTACCGGCGCTAGAATCCAATGGTTAGATTTGAAACTCACAACTTAAAGTACACTGATTTGACTTTACCAGTTATTTGTTGCCGATACCGGTACACAAATAAATAACTCACAAGAAAAAAGTTCAATTAAGAACTTTTATACCAGCTTCAATGCATCACAACTATGCAGATAAAGACATCCTTATATTTTTTGAGGGGATTCAAGAATAATCTTACCATATGTGCTCCCCCTAGGCATCAATATGCCTAGTTAGAAGAAGAACTGTCATCATTGATGGATGATGACTTCATTTCAGAATGTCCTTTTCCTTCTTTTCCTTCATCCTTCTTGATCCATGTCTTTTTCATCTCATTTTGTATTTCTTCAGTTCTCTTCTTTCCTTTTAGGTCATTTTGCTCTTTCTTTTTGCTAAATTGGTTCTTGTCTACAGATCGGTTGTAGGATCGGCTCCTACATTCTCTGGCTAAGTGGCTGATCTTATGGCAATTAAAGCATGCCATACCAGTTGTCTTCCATGGTCCTAAATTATTTCTCTGACTCATTTTCATTGTGCAATTTCCTACAACATGACCAAGATTACCACACGAGAAATAGGTGGCATTCAATTGATTACTCCTTTTGTTAGGACTGACTGGTTTGAACGATGGTCTTGATACATTTGTCTTGAATCTACATTCTTCAGATCTATGTCCAAACTTATTACATGTGAAGAAATGTCTAGTAAATCTTCTTCCATTTTACTTACTACTAGATTGAGATTTGCACTCATAAGCAGTGTGGCCATACTTATGACAATTATGGTAATAACCATCAAAGGTGAAAGTCTTGTTTTGACTAACCGGTTTGTTTCTACAGTCATTGGTCTTATGACCCAGCTTACCACAATGATTACAAGAGAATTTGGAAGACTTAATACCTTTGTCTTTTGGATGGTTTCTTTTATCATCGTTCATCTTTTTGGATTTAGATGTTTCTCTAGTTTCCATAGGACCTAAACCAGGGTAACCAAGGCTAGTTGTATCCTATGTTCTTCTTCGAGCTTTCAACGGTTTATCTACCTTCTCAGAGCTTTCATTGAACTTTCTCAGCTTCTCATTTCTCTCATTCTCAATTTTCAACTCACTCTTGAGCTGTTCAATCTCTTTCATCAACTTCTCCTTTTCTTTTGCATTGTCATTTAGATGTTTGTGTATATATTCATTCTCTTGAGTTAGAACTTAGATTTCTTCATGTTTCTCAATCATGATTGCATCATTTTCTCTCAAAGCATCTTCAGCAAGCCTCCTGGCTCTTTCAGCTTTTGATAGTTCTTCTTCTGCCTCCCTTTTTCTTTCATCAACACTTCTGCTAGCTTCTGGTATCTTAGTCATTCTCAGGGCCTAACCTTCTTGTTCTATTTTGAGATGAGTAATTTCTTCGGTCAGCTTCTTATTCTTTTCCATGAGTTCTGAGATTGCTTCTTCAGCTTCTTCAGATCCACTCTATTCAGAGAGTTGATCTATGATATCTTGATTCTCATTTAGTTGTTGAGCTGATTCCTTCCTTTTTGCAAGATATTTTCTCAGTCTCTCTTTCAGCTGAGCAATGATTTCATTGGCTTCATCAATCTTCTTCTGATACCGATACTCTTCCATGATCTTTATCCTCAAGTTGTCAAGCTTCACTTCAGAGGAACTAAAGCTCTAATACCAATTCTTAGTCCCAACCGGTACTGAGAGGGGAGGGGTGAATCAATACATTATCGGTTTTCACCAATTGAAACTTTACTTTAAGTTTGAACTAATTAACCATTCACCAATATAAACATTTACTGCAAAACATTAAGTATACATGAAAAGATAAACAAAGACATACAAATTTATCTCATGGAAACCCAATAGGGAGAAAACCACGGTGTGAGTAGGAACTCACAAAATTTGTATTCTTATGAAGTACGCTCAGTTAAGAGCCATCCTTGTTAGGATATTACAAAGACACTGTTAGGTTCCACCAGGTTAAGGGATTTTGAACAAGGCTAGTTAGTGCCTTTACCTTGTCAAAGGTAGCCTGCTTAAAGGACTTAGAACATCAATCAAGATGTCACCTGGTTAAGGGATTTTTACAATGGGACCTGTTAAAGTCCACCTTGTTAAGGGATTTAAGTTGCAGTTGTTAGAAAGCAACAGATTGATGATCTGCTAAAAACTTAGCCTGGTCAAATCACACTGAAGCATCAACCTAGATCTGCATTGGTTGTGCTTGTTCTACACAACTATGATCTGCTAAATGCACTATCAACTCTTCCTTTTGTCGATTTGCTAATCCTTGAATACCACAGTGCCAGTCCTCTGTCACTCGAGTTAACACTCTGTGAAACTCCACTCTACCGATCTTCTGTCATTCGGCTCTCTAGTCTCTTAAAACTCCCCCTGTGTCCACTTTCACATTATCTTAATTCACCTTAACAACAACCATCTCAAGAATGAGATATGTGTATTTTTAGACCCTTTTAGTCTATCGCCAACTTTCCCTCCAAAACATACCTTTCAAAATTCCGTTGTCAGGCCTTAAATTATGCCTCTAAAATAATGCAGGAATCTCTGTCAATATAGTTGAACATGCCGATAAGTCCACCGGTTGACTGAGAGAAGACTCCCAATTTAGCTGGTTGTAACTGAATGTTACCAGTCTATCGGTTACCGACTCTTCCGGTGTACTGAGCAAAACCTGTCTAGCCAATTTCCTCTTGTATACTGGTCTGTTCTTTTCTTAGTTGGTGAACCTCTTTTGTGTCGATATACTCTTTGCTACCTGATCTTCTTACTATTCGGCGGTCTACTCACTACTTGCTGGTCTACTCACTTCTTGCCAGTCTACTCACTGCCGATGGACTGTGCTGATCTACTCACCATTACCCGATCTTCGTACTGTTTGCCGGTCTACTCACTGCTTGCCGATTTACTTACTGCCGATGGACTGTGAAGACTAAGGAGATGATGTTGCCAACAATGACAACCATACCATTTACTGGTCATACAAAATAGTAATAGAATGCCAACATATTACCTTGTAATAACATTGTTCTAGCAACATCAACAATTGTTCCGTTCATCCTTTCTGCTGCACCATTTTGTTGTGGTGTCCTTGGAGCAGACAACTGTCTTTTGATACCCTATTCATCATAATACTTGACAACTTCATCAGATGTGAATTCTCCTCCTTGGTCAGATCTTAAGCATTTCAAGTTTTTACCTGTCTCATTCTCAACTAGAGCTTTAAATACTTTAAATTTACTAAAGGCTTCAGATTTCTCCTTTAGGAATGTAACCCACATCATCTTAGAATAATCATTGGTAAAAAGCATGAAATATCTATCACCAAAATAGCTATTTGTTCTCATAGGACCATAGAGATCAGTATGAACCAAATCCAAAATATTTTTAGATGAACACTTCTTTCTCTTAAATGAAATAGAGGTCATCTTACCAATTTGATAGTCTTTACATATCATATTATCTAGTTTAACAATATATGGTAATCCTCTCACAACACTAGACTTGCTTACCTTTACCAAGTTATCAAAATTCATATGACAACATCTCTTGTGCCATAACCAACTATCTTCCATTTTTGCAACTAGAGAACTAGAGACATTATCATTTAAATGAAATAATTTCCCTCTTGTTTGTTTTCCGGTAGCAATCAATTCACCATTTTCTCCAAGAATTTTGCAGATTCCACCATTAAACTCAAGGAAATAACCTTTATCATTGAGTTGTCCAACACTTAATATATTATGTTTTAGACCATCAACCCAAAATACATCATCAATATTATTCTTCCCATTCAAAGAAATATGACCTTTACCTTTCACCATGCAAGGAGAGTAATTTCCAAATCTAACAACACCTCCATCAAATTCATTAAGAGTTAAGAACTTACTCTTATCTCTGGTCATATGATGTGAACAACCACTGTGTATAATCTATTCATTGTTGTTTTCTACATGAGAAACCAATGCATTCTCATCAGACTATTCCTCCTTTACAGCTACAAACACAATCTCTTCATTATCATCTTCATCTTCAAATTCTTCATCGGTCACACCTTCATCCACTGCAACATAACAATGTTTTCTGCCTTTCCCTTTGAATTTCTTGAACTTATCTTTCTTATCGGTGTTAGGGCAGTTAGCAGCAATATGACCTATCTTGCTACAAGAGAAACACTTTAAAGGTAACTTTCCTTGAAACTCACTTGTGCCTCTTGGAAATCTCTTGGCTAGCAGTGCTTCAAGTTTCATTACTTGGTCTTCATTGTCTTCACTTACCTGGTTACCTCCATGAATAGATCTGTACTCATGACTTAGACATACATTCTTTCCTATTCTAGCAGATGAACCAATAACAAAAGCTTTAAAAGAAGATTCAATAGATTTTCCTACACTATTGTCAAAACTATTTAACTCAAAGGCTATAAGCTTACCAATCAATCAGTCAACAATTACCTTATCCTTTGAAATGGATCTCAATTCTTGGATTTCTGATACTCTAATAGCATACTGAGTTTGAAGATTTTTTGTGCATTTTACTTACCACCACATCATCATCATCAATTTTACCATCAACACCTTTTATACTGCCAACAACTTCTTTAATTCTCTAACAATACTGTGCAATGTTTTCTCCTTCTTGCATTTTCATATCATCAAATTTTCCTCTCAAGCTTTCCTCTTTTTCTCTTTGTACATACTCATCTCCTGCATGAATTGTTTCTAATTTTTTCTAAACCTCATGTGCGGTTTCCAATCCTTGAACATCAATATATTCAGAATTAGATAAAGTACTTACAATAGCTTCAAGGGCTTGCATATTCTCTTGTTGATCTTTAAGTTCATCCAGTGTCAAGGGAGCAGTAGTAGGAGCCACATAAGTTGTTTCAACATGTTTCTAGTATTGAGCACCAAGACCTTTGAGATATATCTTCATTCTATCTTTCCAGATCTTATAGTTATCCTTGTTGAATTTCAAACCCTCTTTCTTCATCATCTCGTCTTCCTCAAAATATTTGCCTCAAGTGGTTAAGATTTTCTGCACACAGAGGACCAAAACTCTGATACCAATTATTAATCTTATGAAGATCCGGTTAATACTGAGAGGGGGGGGGAGGTGAATTAGTATTAACAACAACTTAAACTTTGAAATCAAATCCAACTTAAATTATATCTAAAACTTCTTAACACATATCTTCACTTCTACAATCAGATCTAACAACCTTTTAATCAGATTTGCTAAAACCATATATCATAATTATCAACATCTTTATCTCTTAATCAGTCATACCAATTTGATCATTCAATTAATCAATCTTATCAAGTTCTTTATCTATTCATTTCTTATCAGTACTGGTAATCTCTGATAAACTTTAAATGACATATCATAACCGGTGTCTAAGAAATAATGCATGCAAACATAAATATCATGAAAAAAAATTCTAGACATAAACACCAATATTTTTGATGTGGAAACCCAAGTGGGAAAAACGACAGTGGGAATCGGTACCCACAATAATTTGTACTCTTTTGAAGTATGCCCTGCTAGGAGCTTAGCCCGATTAGGAGCTTACAATACACCCTGTTATGAGTCATCCGGTTAAGGGATTTTCCTATCACCCCATCTAGGAGCTTAATGATCTGTTAGGATAAACCTAGTTAGGGGATTTAAACACTCTTTTGTGAGCTGCCCTGCTAGGGGACTTATATGAGAAAGGCTTGTTAGGACCTATTTGGTTAAGGGATTTATGCTGCTGTAACTGTTAGGGAACAATAGTGAAAAATGATATATAATTTTGCACTTTCAACTTTCTAAATCAGATCCAGTTATGCTTCACAATCTTCAACACTCAGAAAGATCTCTATCTTCTCTAGGATGGCTTAACTCATTCTCCTAATGTAACCGACACATAAAACATCAATTGTGTTGCCCTAAATAGACATAACAAGTAAGGCAACCATAAAACCTAATTATATCTTGAATTTATAATATAGATAATAAGATGTCAATATACAGATCATTATAACAAATTAAAATGCAATATCAACCGTTGATTATTCACAACCCATCACAAAAATCCAATTTGTACAGAAGTCAAACCCTTAGAACATTCTGCTAAGCACTTTGCTCATTCCCAAGAAATTCTACCATCTTTTGTGCCAAAACACATTTCAAATTATTCACGTGGGTTGTTTCGTGTTATCTTCTTCATGTAGATTTGCCACCAATCACCATCAAATCAAAAATCATTTCCGGTTGAGTGAATTCATCACCGCTCCTAAAACCCTAGCACAACTCCATCAAAATTTCAAAACATGCCTTTTGCTAATCAACATAGGATGCGGTTTTGGTCACATACACAAATCCATCATAAAATCTTATGTCTCAAACCACAAGTTTCCAACCATCACCGATTTATCGATTCCATCAAAATCTTTGCTTTTACCGGTTGAAGTCCTAATTCTTAGTCCTGTCGGTAAACCCTGTTAGACCAAATTACTTATCCAACAAGTTAGACATAAAAGTTCATCTGTAACCATCATCAAACATTAATTGACATAGGTTTCCATCAATGACAACACAAATAACTGATCATGTCATCATCATTCCTCTACTGGTATAATCATCAACTCATCTGCATCAATTATGCCAATCATGCCAACACATACACCGTTTAAGTCCATCGGCATAACACACACTAGAGACAATGGAGAAATATTATCTTATTGATAGCCGATGAGGCTATTGGTAAGAATTATCCCAATGGACACTAGCAAAAAGTAAAATGCATCGACAAAGGTTACAACGATAAAGGGTCATCGGTGTAGACAAAAGTAGTTGGGATTTTTTAAAAAAAAATGTTGGGGAAGGTTGGAATTCCGATGAACACCACAAGACAACCGACGATGTTGCCATACATGCAATGACAAAAATGTTGTAGGATGCAGCCTAGTCCATCATCGTAATCATTTAAATTCTGGCATCTCCTTGAAGATGGTCCATCGACAGAATGCACACTAGTGGCAATGGAGAAATCATGTCTTGTTGATAGCTGATGAGGCTACCAGTAAGACTTATCCCAATGGACACTAAAAAAGTAAAATGCATTGGCAAAGGTTACAGAGATAAAAGGGTCATCGGAAAAGGTTATGACAATAAAGGATGCAATGAGGATGGAATTTCGGTGTCTCCTCATCAAACAAACATGCCGCCTAGTGGCAATGGACATATCTTGTCTTGCCGATAGCCATGAGGCTATCGATAAGACTTATCCTGATGGACACTTGAAAAAGTAAAAATGCATCAACAAAGGTTACGATGATAAATAAAGGGTCATCAAAAAAGGTTACGGCGATAAAGGATTCAATGAGGTCGGAATTTTGATGTCTCCTTGTAAAAAAAAATGTTCCGGGTGCATAGAAATTTCCAATGTGGCGTCATTGGAATTTCGATCTGAATCCCGTCATTGGAATCATTGATGAAAAAATAGCAATGAGGATTTTCTCCCTGAATAGGTCTGAATTTTGACATTTAGTTGTTTAAGTTCCGATGAACGGTTGTCAAAAAACCGCTCCAAATTTACTAGTGACATCACTTCAGCATGCCTTGGGAACCCAATTGAACTTTATTTTAGCCTACCATCCAGAGATAGATGGTCAGATAGAGAGGGTTAATCAGGTTCCAGAGGACATGCTACCCATGTATGTTATGTATCAGAAGTCCCAATGGGAGGACTACCTTTATCTCATGGAATTTTCTTATAACAATATTAGTATGTTTCCCTTCCAGGTGTTGTATGATCGTCCTTGTCGCACTCCTTTAAGATGGGATTGGTTAGAGGACAGGTTATGGCTAGGTCTAGAGATGCTTCAAGAGATGGAGTAGTAGGTTGAGCGCATTCATGAGCATCTAGTGGTAGCTCAGGATGGGAAGAAGAATTATGTTGATGCTCGTAGGGTGGATCACTAGTTTTTAGTTGGAGATCAAGTTTTCCTAAGAGTATGTCTGTAGAAGAGTCCAATCTGATATGGAAAGGGCTCTAAGATGACGCCTTGGTTTGTTTTTCCTTTGTGAGATCCTTGAGAGGATAGGACTTTTTGTTTACCATCTTTCCTTACCACCAAGCCTATCCCACATCCATGATGTCTTTCATGTTAAATTAGTTCTTAGACAATATCATCCTTATGTGACACATGTTTTGGATTGGAATGCATTGCAAGGATATGATGGGCAACTTTCTTTGGAGACCGTGTGAATTTTGCAACATTAGGGGTTGAGTCTCAAGGGTCACACCATAGAGAAGGTAAGGGTCCAATGGGACCCAAATTATGATACCTCATCCACTTGGGAGGATGCATCGAGGATGTGAGATCTCTACCCTTATCTTTCTGTAGACTTCCAGGAGTAAGCCTAGATTTAGGGGGAAGGATGTGATACCCCTCCCTTGTTCAGACACTGTTTTTAATTAGTTGGACTTATGATGACTCTTTTAGTTTCATATATGGTTTTGATGATAATTTATGTTATGATGAATCTTCTTTCGAGGCTATGTTATGCTAATTTGGATTGATGTTGTTAGGCTATGATCTATGTTTATGTGCAATGAATTATGATTATGGTTCTTATTATTATGGATGATTAGATGTTATATATGATCTATGTGTACTAAACCATGTGCTAACATATTTGTTTATCTTATGAGATGCATCATGTGTTAGATTATATTTCATGTGTTTGATTTTGATTGGAGTGCAACGGGATGATATTCCATCACTCACTTCGGAGAGACATGGGATGTCATGATTCCTCTTCACTGGTGTGCATGTATTTGTTAGGTAAATGTATATTATTCATATATATGCATTTTTTTACGATGTAGGGTTGTAGGTATGAGGCATCAACTCCACCTGGTTTCACAAGTCTAAGAGCGCCTACATAATCCCAATGGAAGTTATGGAAGATAACATAATGGCTTGTTACTCAAACCCTTAGCCATTGCTTGGTATTAGAGCAATGTTTCTTGTCTTGTGCTTACCTGATTGGAATTCCACATAGGTAAAGTCTAATGACCTTGGTTATGTGGTGTATGAGTGTGCCTTTATGTTGCATATGGGTTTAATTTGTTATATTTTTTTGGTAAATTTTATTATAAACCTTTATCATAGGTTTTATTTAAATTTGTGATAAGTTAATTCAAATACTTATATCTGTTGGTATTATGGATGACTTCGTCATGTGTTGCATTGGTTTTGTCATTGATGTCAACACTTATCTTTTTGGAGGTCTACATTGTTGATTTGGCACTCTGGTTATATTGGTTTATTGTTGAACTGGCACATTGTGGTCCCAATATGGATATTGGCTTATGCACAGTCGTCGGTATATGCTTCACCAGAAGTGATGATGATTTGTTATCATCTGGAGATCATTTGGTTATGTCGAAGACATGGATTGGATGTTTACATTTGGTGTTTTTCTTATTGGTCTGATCAGGTTCAGATATTTGCCTTAATTGATAGATAGGTCCAAGTTATGCACCGGTACAAGATATCATGTTCTAGATCAGCATGACACATTTTGGAAATGGTTTATTGATTGGATAATGTGTAAATGTATTCAGTCGACATATTGTATTTGTAGCGTCCTAAAATTGTGACACTTGCAATTTCGACTGCATTTCGGTCTTCACGATGGCGATGCAACACGCAACCTGAATGGAGACCCCAAAACTTGCTCACGACACTGAAAACTGCATTTTTCATGCACCCTGGCCTGAACCTCCTTGCACCCTGCTGCCCCGGGAGGTGGGACCAGAGCGCCCAGCGCCCTGGTCCTCCAGGACCATGGCACCCAGCGCCCTGGTCCCTGGGTCCTATTTTGGGCCCGGTCTCCTAAGGGGCTCGGGTCTTTTTGATTGCAATTTGGAAAATTACATTCCCTGGTCGGCCTAAGGTCGGGAAAATCAGTCTATCAGCCCTAATTGACAAGTATATAAATGACATTTTCCTCTTTCATTCGATATGATGAGGGAAAAGGCGTGGAAACTATACTCAAGCATTCAGGCATTCAAGCATTCTTTCAAGCAATTGATCATTTCAAGTCTCCATTCAAGGCTAAGTGTTGCATTCAAGACAAGGATTCAACCATTGAAGAGGAGATCACATACTACATGCTACAACATACAACATCTAAACCTTCGCACATAAGGATACAAACATCCTTAGAACAAGGTATTAGTACTTGTTTTACAGTCATTTACATTTACAGCTCTTGCTCATTTCTTGGTTAATTCCAAAACCGGGGTTTGACCTAAAGGCAAACCCCTAATCCCTAACCCCCCAATCATCTTCTCTTTTCTATGTGTAGGTTGCAGGTACGCGGCTGAAATTGAAGATCTGGAATCCTTGTGCAGAGACGAACAGATCCCCCTTCGTTTCGCGGATTTTTCGGAGGACCGTGGCGCCGAGCGCCATCGTCCCGACAACTTTTGCTCAAATTTGCAGGACAGCGCCGTATCGACATTTTACTGCTAATTCCAGGTCCGCAACTTCATCCTATAACCCAAAATCAGTTTATAAGCGAATCTTTATGACTTTCTATGCATCCTTAGCTTAATTTCCTTAATCAACATTCTTTACAAAAGAGGGTAGCTTTGCTTTCCAAACCCTTGAAATTCATTTAGCATCCAATCTTACATCATGTGGGATTGAATCTTATGAGTTTCAACCCCTCTTTTGAATGTAAAGTCTTCCCCCTAAGTGAAAACCCATCGAATCCTAGCGAACCTCCCTTCTCTCTCCTTGGAGTTAGAAGAAGGGAGACCAACTAGGGTTCGACCGCGATTTTCCGCTTTACATTTTGGTGAACCCGACGTGAACATCCTTTCTGATTTTTCATGCTTAGATCTGAAAAAATTGATTACATTTCCATGTTTGATCTTTTGCAAAATTTTAGAGGTGATTGCATAAAAACCCTAAATTTTCTTTTTAGTAATTAAACTTGCGAAATGTCTAAATGTTAATGCTTGTTTCAGATCTGTCCTTCTATTACAAATTATCAATTCATATTTGTGCTTTAATTTTGAAAATTAAGTGGTTAAAAGTCAAAACCCTAATTTTTGAAACCCTCTTGATTCAACCTTTGTCCGACAATTTGACCAATCAAAACATCTCCAAATCAGCTGTAACTTTAGATTCCGCAATAAAGTCACAATATCTTTCATCCCTGAAAATTTGGAAAAAAGTTGCGAGGACCGTGTTGCACTCCGAGCGCCATCGTCCCCGACATTTTTTCCAAAATTTCGGGAGCGAGATCTTGCTGTATTTTCCTGCTAAAATCCAGAATTTTGGCTGATTTTATCAATTATAACACTTTCAAAATTACAGTCAAAGTTGGTCTTGTGATTGCTTGGTCTAAGGCTCCTAATCATTCAAAAATTATCGAAACTGAAATTTTGTGTCAAAATTGTGTTCTTACTGTCTTAGATCTGAAAATTGTACTTGCATTCATTCGAAATTTCAGTGCTTTATTCAAATATTTGCATTTTGTGACTTTTGAAATTAAGTGCCTAATTACAACAACTTTGATTTCCGCTTTCAAAATTGAATTTAGCGTGAAATTGAGTCAATTTTCAAATTTCAAAATTTGCATTGCTCTTGACATTCCCTCTAAAATCATAAAATTCAAAATTTCAGTTTCCCTCTCTTTTTTCAAAATTCAAATTTTGCATTTTTTGACAATCTTGATAGGGTTCAATTTTGAATTTGCAACTTTAATTTGGCCTATCTACAGATTGTAAAATCCCTCAATTTTTTCAGATTAGCTCTAAAATCATCATACCTTTCATCCCTGCAAATTTCGAAAAAAGTTGCAAGGACCGTGTTGCACTCCGAGCGCCACGGTCCCGGACATTTTTTCCGAAATTTTGGGAGACTGTTGTGATTGCATTTAACAACTTAAATCTGGAAGATTGGCTGGTTTTACTGAAAATTGCTACCTCTAAAATCAAAATCTTCTCTCTCTCTCTAGTGCATGAGTTTTACAACAAGAAGTCCTACTTACACTATTCCCGTTAGACGAAGCCGTAGAATTAAGTCTTTCCGAGGTTTAACTACCGAGGAGATGGAACCTAATTTGAATAGCCTTTTTAACGAGGACATGGGTAATTCCTCTAATCCTCCTAATGATGAAGAAGCTCCCCATGAAGTTTCTGTTGAACAACTTTCCAAATTGGATAACCAATTTGACGATTTTCACCAATGGATGTCTCATGAGTATCCCGATAGTCAAGCTCTTCCTTTAATTGAGGGTCTAAAACGTATGCTTCAAAGTGATAAGAATGGAATTGATGTTTTATGTGGTATCGCACACATTGTGGATTCGAATGTGATGCCTATGAAGAGTTGTGCTGAATCTTTAGGTTATACACAACCTCCTACACAAGTCAATCATTCTATTCCTTTGACAACTCCTATTGCTAGTATACCTACCTTTACATCAAATATCATGGCTACTTCTATACAAGACATTCCTACTGTGATTACCAGTCATGGGGGCAATCCTCCTTCTTCAATTAACCCTATTCCTTCATTCAATCCGACTTCTTCATTCATTCCTTCAATAAGTGTTCCTATTACATCTTCACAAATGAACATGACACAAGGGGGCAATTCATTTAACCATTCCATTCCTCCTTGTAGTGTTCCTCCTATCCAATCATCCCCTATGGTTGACTATCATAGGGTCCCACCACCTTACTCTTTACCATCTTTCAATAACATCACACCTCCATCTCAATCTAACACACCTAATATGAACTCTTCGACTGAAGCTACCATTAATAATCTTGCACAAAATGTCTCTTCTTTACAGCAACAAATTGCCTCTATGAATCAATCTAAGTTTAGTGTGCCCACATTTGATGTTGCGAGCCCACTTTCTCTTGACATTGTTCGAGCTATTCCTCCTAAGCATGTTGAAATCCCACATTTGGAACTTTATAATGGTAAAGGAGATCCTCTAACACATGTTAAGACTTTTCAAACAATATGTACTGATTTTGCTTATGACCAAAGGTTGCTTGCAAAACTATTCACTAGAACATTAAGAGACAAAGCCCTACAATGGTATTGCTCGTTGCCTTCTTATTCTATTACTTCTTTCGAACAACTTGCAAATGCTTTCATTCAACAATTTCAAAACAATATAAGTCCTAAAGTTACTTTGATTGATTTAATGCATTGTAAACAAGGTGTTAAAGAAAAAGTGACTGATTTCATTGGTAGATATAAGCATTTGTATGCTCAAATTTCTTTTCCAGTGCCTGATAATGATATTCAAAGAATCTTTATTTCTAATTTGCAAAAAGATATTCGAGACAAACTTCTGTTTTCTGAGTTTACTTCTTTTCAACAGTTGTGTGCCACTCTTCACAATTATCAACTGACTGTGAGTCAAATGGAACAATCACATCCTATGGCTCCGAGTGATAAGGGTGATAGCAGTCAACAACCATTTGGGAAGTTTAAACCGAACAGAGATTCCATCAAATTCAATGAAAACATCATCAACAACAATGTGAATGTAGCATCAGGTGTGCCTCCTATTTCTAAATTTTTCAGGAAAGAAAGAAAGTATACTCCTTTGAATGAATCATTGCATGATATTATGAATAAGTTATTGGGACAAAATGTGCTTACTCTTCCTCCTATATGACAAATTGATCTTGCAAAGATTACTTCACCTTATTTTGATCATAAAGCTTTTTGTCATTTTCATCGTCAGCCTGGTCATGATACTGAAAAATGCTTTTCTTTAAAGGGTAAAATTCAGGATTTGATTGATAATAATACTATTTCTGTTTCTGGAGTGAATGATAAAGGCAACACATCTGTAGCTCCTCCTAACCAAAATCTTTAGATTTTTACTGATCCATTACCTTCTCATACCTCTCATACCTCTAATGCGATTGAGGCTAATGATTCCTCTTTCTCATCTAATGGTCTTGTGTCTATGACTCCGAATGTGATTAACTTTGTAGAGAAGCAAGAAATCCCTAAAGAACCTTCCATCACATTTGATTCCAGTGAAACCATTAGAGCACCTGATGGTCCTTTATACATAGTTGCAAAAGTCAAGAATATGCCTTGCCGTGGAGTGCTTATTGATCCTTCGTGCATGGTTAATGTTATTACTGAAGAATTTATTTTTACTTTGCAATTGAATCAAGTGATCTATGACAAAACAGATGTGATTGTGAAACTATTTGATGCATTTTCTTCTCCTGCAATTGGTTCTATTACATTGCCTATTGAGATCCATAACAAATCCCTTGATGTGAACTTTTCTATTATTCCTTCTTCCGAACAATTTCGTGTGAAGCTTGGCTATCCTTGGCTATCTTCCATGAAAGCTATTGCTTCTCCTATTCATAAGTGTTTGAAATTTCCCCATAATGGTGAAGTTGTTACTGTCAATCATAGTCTCTTTAAACCAGCTGAAAGAACCTCTAGTGTTCCTATTGATTACTTTTGGCCCAAACAATTCCAATCTCTTCCTCCGCGAAGTGATCATCTTTTCAAATCTTATCAAAAGTGGAAAACAGATATGATCCTATCTCTAAGTGAACCTAGAGCACCTAAACTTGACATTCCTATCATTCTTGAGAAGGAAATTCTTCCTTTGAAAGACAAAACTAATGTCTTTCCCCAAGAAGATTCCCAACCCGTCCCTATGGATGCGACTATGTCTATGCCTAATAAATCTTCTAAAAATAGACCTATACCTCCTCATCATGATGGACTTGGTCTTCTTCCTAAACCAAAAACTTCTCCTTTATATGGAGCAGTTCCTCCTCCTGCCTTCTATAGAGAGAAGAGACCTTCTTCTTCTCCTATTATCCAGCCTAAGAGACCACAACCTAAACACCCAAGTGATAAGGATGAGAACATTCCTCCTCCTCTATCTTCTACACTTCCTACTAAGACTAGACGTAATCGTTCTGCACGGGAACATCGACAAAAGCGTCGTCTTAGGGCTCAAGCAGCTGCTTCTCAAACTTTGCAATCTCCAAAAACACCTTCAACAAGCATTATTCCATTTTCTCCTCAGCCGGATATTGAGCCTAAATCTCCTAAACATAAGATGCATGATGGTCTTGATCCTGTGCGAGTTAAAGATCCTATTTTTATAAATCTTGATGATGATATAAATGTTACTCCTCTTGCTTCTGATAGTGAATATGAACTTGTTGATGTCGATAACCATTTATTTTCTAAAGCACTTATCCTAGCTCCTAGACAAGAACAATGTGGCTTGGAACATGAACATAGCCCTTGTTTGGATCTTGTGATAGCTCCATCTGCTGTGTTGGATGTTCCTCCTCTAGCGTGTTCCCTGCCTTCCCGAAACATTGATCAGCAAGATCGGGGGGTAGATGACATGCTAGACTAAGTTACATTAGCATGGCAGATTCTCTCCCCCTCCCTTTTGTTACTTCTTCTATATGTTATTCTCATTCTTCTATTTGTTGTCCTTAGTGTTGTCTACTTGAGGATGATGCAAAGCATTGAGATCTCTCGATCTCTCTCATGTTGACTCAAAAGACACATGTGTTCCCTTCTTCTAGGTGACCTTCCTTGATTGGGGAATGAAGAACAATTATGCATACATACATATGATATATATAAATGAATTATCATACAGCATACTGACCCCAAGGAAAGCGAAGTCACCTCGTGCTTTGTGTTTTGTGTCTATTATCCTTGGGTTTATCTCACACTTGGGGGCTAAATCTTTGCGATAACGTGCTCCTTTTCCTTTCTCATTTCTTATGTGTATCACTACGTTAAAACAATCACCCCCATTGAGGCGTGTGCGATCTCTTTAACGTAGGGGGGCATACACCCTGTCTATCCTTTCAAAGATACTTGAAAACTTCTTGGCAAACTTAGCTTTGTCTTGAAGATTTTTGGTATTTCTTTTGCATGACTCATAGTGAGGGAACCTTACTATTGACAGTCATGGTTCTTCCTCATGATCTTCCCTTTTACTTTGTCAATCGAAGTTGTAAGATCCTTAGTCCACTGGGGGCTTGGTGTATCTTGCCTCCTTGACGTGGTGAACGTCTTTCAACGTTGTTTCCTTGTACTTTACCAGAAGTATGAGCATACATACTCCCGCTAAAGTGGGGGCTAAATGTAGCGTCCTAAAATTGCGACACTTGCAATTTCGACTGCATTTCGGTCTTCACGATGGCGACGCAACACGCAACCTGAATGGAGACCCCAAAACTTGCTCACGACACTGAAAACTGCATTTTTCATGCACCCTGGCCTGAACCTCCTTGCACCCTGCTGCCCCAGGAGGTGGGACCAGAGCGCCCAGCGCCCTGGTCCTCCAGGACCAGGGCGCCCAGCGCCCTGGTCCTCTAGGACCATGGCACCCAGCGCCCTGGTCCCTGGGTCCTATTTTGGGCCCGGTCTCCTAAGGGGCTCGGGTCTTTTTGATTGCAATTTGGAAAGTTACATTCCCTGGTCGGCCTAAGGTCGGGAAAATCAGTCTATCAGCCCTAATTGACAAGTATATAAATGACATTTTCCTCTTTCATTCGATATGATGAGGGAAAAGGTTTGGAAACTATACTCAAGCATTCAAGCATTCAAGCATTCTTTCAAGCAATTGATCATTTCAAGTCTCCATTCAAGGCTAAGTGTTGCATTCAAGACAAGGATTCAACCATTGAAGAGGAGATCACATACTACATGCTACAACATACAACATCTAAACCTTCGCACATAAGGATACAAACATCCTTAGAACAAGGTATTAGTACTTGTTTTACAGTCATTTACATTTACAGCTCTTGCTCATTTCTTGGTTAATTCCAAAACCGGGGTTTGACCTAAAGGCAAACCCCTAATCCCTAACCCCCCAATCGTCTTCGCTTTTCTGTGTGTAGGTTGCAGGTACACGGCTGAAATTGAAGATCTGGAATCCTTGTGCAGAGACGAACAGATCCCCCTTCGTTTCGCGGATTTTTCGGAGGACCGTGGCGCCGGGCGCCATCGTCCCGACAACTTTTGCTCAAATTTGCAGGACAACACCGTATCAACATTTTACTGCTAATTCCAGGTCCGCAGCTTCATCCTATAACCCGAACTCAGTTTATAAGCGAATCTTTATGACTTTCTATGCATCCTTAGCTTAATTTCCTTAATCAACATTCTTTACAAAAGAGGGTAGCTTTGCTTTCCAAACCCTTGAAATTCATTTAGCATCCAATCTTACATCATGTGGGATTGAATCTTATGAGTTTCAACCCCTCTTTTGAATGTAAAGTCTTCCCCCTAAGTGAAAACCCATCGAATCCTAGCGAACCTCCCTTCTCTCTCCTTGGAGTTAGAAGAAGGGAGACCAACTAGGGTTCGACCGCGATTTTCCGCTTTACAGTATTACATCAAGAATTGTTTTGTAAATGTAATATCTTTAGGGAGCCAACCTAATCATAAGGTCTTAGGTTTTGTATAAATAATTGTAAGATCTTATTTTAAGATCATTATGAGTGTATGTGCGAATATTGAAGATCATATAAGTAGATCATTGTGCGAATCATTTGGATATTATCTAGAGGTTGAGGAAAGGTTATGAAGGTGTTTGACACTCATGGTCAAAGCTTAAACCGGTACTGAATCCAGCATTGTAGATGCTATTATGAAGCAATATATTGTTTATTGGATTTAACCATCCAATTGTAGTGTGTGACTCATATTTTGTGATTAAGCAGTGAGCTCTAGGTGATTGGCCTTTCTGCATGTGTAGACCCCATTATTGTATACACTTACTATCTGCAGTAGTATCATCTGATTGTGGGTAAGGTTTCCCACTGTGTTTTTTACCCTTACAGGGTTTCCACATCAAAATCTTCATGTCATGTGTTGTGAATGTTGTTTTCCTTTCTATTTCATGCATTAAGTTATATTGGTACTGCCATAATTGTTAATCTGTTTTACCGATATTAAGTTTGTTTTACTGACACTAAGTTTTAAGTTGGATTAATTGGTTTTGGGTTGTAATTTATTGACAAGTGATTCACCCCCCCTCTGAGTTGTCCTTTCGGTTCCTAGCAATATCTATGTGTGTGTGTATGTGAATAATCTTCCTTATTAATTAATCAACAAATTGATATTAATGTTTTTATTAATTAAGTCAAAACACAAGAATAAATAATTAATAAAACGAGTTATAATTTAAAGGATGAATCAATTGAAATTACTAAATAAATATAATGTAAATTATTAATGAAATTAAATCATAGTTGAAGTAATTAATTAAAAGTAAGTTTCTATTTCTCATGAAGTTGGATGATGGAGGAAACTTTTTTATGCTGGAAAAATTCTAGAGGAAGTGGATTTTTTTGTTTTCTTTGTTTTTTTGGTTTTCTAAAAAAAAAAATTGAGAGGAAGGGGGGTTTTCTTTCAGATTTTAGATTCAACGTTTTTTCGGGTTGGCATTTATGTGTTGTTTCCCTGAGTAATGTATTCTCAATGTTCATCTGTGTGTGTGTGCCTGAAAGTGTGTGTGCCTGAAAGATTGAATTAAGAATTTTGTCTTACATAGTGAAATTTGTGTGCATTTATTGTGGATAGTTTTAAATAAATTTTTAAATCTAGACCATTCCTATTAGATCAACTTTTTCAGTTTTCTTTATTCTGGTTCTAAATTTTAAATTTCCAAACTTACCATGGTAAATACATATATATTTTCTGTCATATTTGTCCATACGTGATTCAAGAGTATTTTATGTGATTTCCTGGAAGACAGTTGTTCTATTTTTTTTTTGTTTAGCTACATGGGATATTTTTTTTTTTCGAAGGGGAGGGGCACACTATGTATGGTGGGGCTCCCTACCACCAACATGGCGTAGGGAAATACTCCACACCATGGCATGGGGTTCCCATGCTATGGTGGGAGGTCCTTTCACCCACGTGGGGGTTGGATGTCACACACACCATAGCATGGGAGTGGATACCCATGCCTTCTCCATACTCATTCTCTTTTGTAGGCATTGCCTTGCACTCCTTGTCATCCAACCTGCATCGTTTGCCTTGGTTGATTATAATAGCTTGCAGATTTGTATTTTGTTGTAATGAAAAGTTATATTTTGAGATTTTAATTTTAGGGTTTTCTAGGTTGATGTTTATTTAAATTGAATGGTTATAAGCCGTACATGATTTATTTCCTTTATGGAATGGTTTCGAGATTAGATTTTAGTGTTGAAATTATTTCATTTGTCTTGTCAGAATTACTGAGTTTTCTATTATATTGATTTGTATAATTGCTAGTATGGCCATAATCCATAACTTATTCCTTTGGTATTGTTGTGGAGGTTAATTTTAGTTTTGGGAAAATACTTATCTCGTGCATGTATTTTAGAAATATTTATCCATAACACACAACAAGCTAATTTAATCTTGCCACTTTTCTTTACAAGGAGATGGAGGAGCACTTTTTAGTTTTTAATGTATAAAATTATAAATCTAATCTTCTTTATTGAGTTCTTTAATTAATAGTTATCTTTAAAAAAAAAAGGAAAAATATGAAATCTTTTCTTTTAATTAAGCTTCTTCCTCTCTGCATCTTTTCTATTTTATTTTCTTTTATTAATAAAATATTAGTGTAGCGTCGTAAATTGTACGCACTTGCTAGGGTGGTACAATTTCACACCTAGTTTAGCACCCGCCTTGACGCATTTTGCATCTTGCATTGCATTTCCCCTTTAGCACTTAATTAATTAAATTAATTAGGTCTAAGGTCCTATTTTATCATCTCCTATATCATAAAGTTGGGCCCTTTCATTAAAGTGTGTCCTTTTCATTTTATTCCTCCTATACATCATTTAATCAAAAACCCTAATTAGGTCCTATTTTGAACTTGGGGGGCTTGATTTCGGGGGTCAAAACATCTCGAAATCAGATGTAACTTCGGGATTCTCTCTAAAATCATCATATCCGACGGCCTTGAAAATTTGGTGAAAAGTTGTCGGGACCGTGGCGCTCGGTGCACATGGTCCCGGACATTTTTCCTGAAATTTTGGGAGCACGATCCAATCATAAAATAAAGCTTAACCCCAAGAAATTGGCAGGATATTCAATCTCTAGGTCGGCCAAAAGATGAAATTAAGACCTAGGGTTTCATACATAAGAGCTCTCTTTCTTCATTTGAAGGGATCCGAGTTTTGGTTTCCAAGGACCTCATATGCAGCGAAAGAGCAGATCTTTGAAGACTTCAACAACATTCAACGTCCATTCATCAAGCATTCATCAATTTCATTCATCCATTTAGGGCATTGAAGACATTGAAGAGCAATAGGAGATTACCGACTGAAGATTGGCTTGTACTCCTCCCTTGAGGGTTGGGTATGATTTCATGTCTTTGCATAAGCTTCAATTACATCACTTATTCATGCTTTAGATCACTTTGCATATTGGTTTAGAGCATTTACATTATCATTTACAAGCAATTAGGGTTTACTTTCTAGGTTGCTCTAGTTTGCTTTCTTGCATTTAAGGACCTTGCACACACACTAGGTCTGCACACACAATACATTTTACAATACAACTTGGCTATTCGTGGAGGTGGAAATCACCGAAGCGAGGGTTTGACTAAGGCAAAACCCTATATAGCCGCCCAAACACCTTTTCAGATATAAGTGCAGGTTTCGGGACTCAGACGACGCCGCAGGTTGCAGATCCGGGAGAAGCAGACTGAGACAGACATTCATACCAAATTTCAGAGCAAAAGACCAGGACAGGGGCGTGGGGCGCCCTGGTCCTGCCAGGACAGGGGCGCTGGGCGCCCTGGTCCCTGGGACAGGGGCCCTGGGCGCCCTGGTCCTCCTGACAGACAACATTTTTAGCATTTTTGACAGCTTTTCCAGAGTGCAAAATAGCAGTTTCCGGAGCAGTTTCAGGGGCAGAATCAGGACAGTGGTGCCCGCGCCCCCGTCCCGAACATTTTCATTCATATTTTAACTCCGGGTATGCATTTACATTCTTGTCTTATCCTTGTATTTACAGCTTTCCATTGTTCAAGTTCAATTCTGCAATCTTGTCATTAGTTCCTACTTGCATTTTGGGGTTAGGGATTGAACTTGCATCATTTTATCTTTCAATTACAACAAGGGAATAGAAATCCTAATAGATATCCCGTGGCTCTCTCTTTCACAAAAAGAAGTAGCCAATTGTGTGATATCTCTAGGCTCTTTCGTATTCCGCAAATGTGTGATTGAAATTGAGATTAGGGCATGTTTGCTTAGTGTCACTTTTTCTCCCACACAATTAGTAAAGAAAAGTAACCTTAAATTTAGAAATACTACTTAAAATAATGTATTATTTCGTCATTATTATTTTTAAGTTTTAAAAATATATATTGTTTAATGTATAATCAAAAGCTAATTAATCACAACTTGATAGATTAGTAATAGTTGATTAATTCATATAATTATTGAAGTATGCATTTTATGATTATATCCTTATTTGCATGGAATAGTCGTGTTAAGAAAATAATCAATTGTGAGCATGGGAGTAATAAATAGTTGTTTTGTTAAAATAACAATAATTAGTTAGTGGAGGTGTGTTCATGCCACCTCTCTGGTAGAATTTTGGGAAATTTTGGGTAGGCCTCCTGCCCAGACTCCTTTTCTCCAAATTGTGTGGATGATTGGTCCCTCCTTTATTATCTGGAATCTTTGGCTAGAGAGGAATTGAAGAATTTTTCAGGGAGTTGCTTTAGATAGAAATTTCTTGTGGTATAAGATTTTTAATAAGCTTAGAGAAAATATTGTGGTTAAGTGTGATATCTCAATTACTGTTCCTCTTGAGGATTTGGATGTTGTTAGGAGGTTGAATCTGGTTGATCGTGGTGTGAATTCTCCTTTTGGTAAGAAGTTGAGGAGGGCTAAGAAAAAAGTTCATAGAGAGGGGAGATGGATGCCTCCCCCCGAGGGAGTTCTAAAAATTAATACCGATGGTTCTTCTAGCGGGAACCTAGGTCTAGATGGTACTAGAGGTGTTGGCAGAAATAGTAGTGGCCAAGTTGTGTTTTTCTTCTCTATATTTAAAGGGATTCACTCGAATAACCTTATGAAAGCTTTGACTATTCTCCATACGATTGGGAGAGGTTATGCTCTAGGGTGGAGAAGGATTGCTTGTGAATTTGATTCATAAATTGTGATTGATATGTTAAACACTCAATGTCTGGAGGAGGTTAATTGGCAGCTTGCTGTAGTGGTTAGACAGATTTTGAATATGTGTTCTTTTATGTATTTTATCTCTTTTAATAACATTCCTCATGAATGGAATAGGGTTGTGAATTGCTTGGCCAAATGGGCCACTAAGAACTCAAGGGGGTGGAGTATGCAGGATTGGGGGCTCCTACCCCCAGATTATTTGGATACTCTGAACAGGTTGATTGAGGATGATCAAAAGTTGTAAGTTTTATTTTGAGAAGTTTCTTTGGGACCTTTTATTTTCTATTGCTGGGTTCCCTTTTGTGGGATTTTGGTCCTCTTCTTTGTATTCCTGATTTTCCTTGAATAAATTTTTACCCTCTTTTTAAAAAAAAATAAAAAATAGTTAGTGGGGTTAAAATTAATAATACTTTTAATTAATGGAGTAAAATGAAATATAATTTTATATGTTGTATTTTATAATTCATTGTGCTTACTCATGTGTTGATATTTTATTGGTAGTTTTACACCACTTGTCTAGTTATAGTTATTCTATAGTAGTTTGATTTATGGCTTGGTCATCCTTGTGTACCTTAGAGAGTGTTTTACCTGAGATAGGGATGTTTGTGTCCAAGCTATGTTGTTGGATTTGAACCCTTTGGAATCACATTTTTATTCATTATTAGATGATGTTTTACGCTATGCCTTGGAGAACATTTTGAGTAGACTTAGTTTCATGAGGGGGAACTGCTCTCCATGAGGGCCAGGATCTTGAAGTGATCGTTGGGATAACCCATTGGGAGAGTTGTTTAATAAGTGATAACCTAAATAATGAATTATAAGTTGGGTAGTTAATCACATTAATCAAGATAATGTTTACCCCTTCCATGGTTTGAGTACTCGTTTAGGCTTAAGATGAGGTGGGAAGGCTTGGAATGGCAAGATCAACTACCTTGTCCTCTTGAGAGGTAAGTTGGTTCCACATGAAACTTGTATGGGGGCAGGGGGTTGGGAGAGGCTGCCAGGATAGTTCAGGATGGATGCCAGGGCCTATGGAGACCTACCAGGATAACCCATACCAAGCTATGCAATGACACTCTCCCCTTATGAGCACTAGTGTCTTTCCCTTGTGTTGGTAGTCTCTGGTGCATTCTTGTTATGAGTTTCATCTATGTGTGTCTTGGTTATCACTTTACCTACTAGAAGTGAGTTTAGACCATG
This sequence comes from Cryptomeria japonica, assembly GCF_030272615.1. NCBI lineage: Eukaryota > Viridiplantae > Streptophyta > Pinopsida > Cupressales > Cupressaceae > Cryptomeria > Cryptomeria japonica. Next base: position 572,901,784 of record NC_081405.1, read on the forward strand.
TATTTTTTATCCTTTGTTTGTGTGTGTGAGGGCCTTATGTCTATCTCCTAGCATGAGGGGTGGTCCTTCGGGGTCCACATGGTTGGGTGGTAGTTGCCTTCTTCAATTAAGTAGTTTGTACCTAGTTATGCATGGATTGACTTCATTAATTCTTCAGTTTCTTCTCTTGGATATGGTCAACTTAGTGACTTAGGAGATTTCATTCATCTATCATATTATATTTATGTTTAAATTATATCTTTAATTGTATTATGTACATGCCTACGAGGCAAATGATGTTCTATGATGTAATCTCAATGTAAAGGAAATGAGGTTTAGGTGATATGTTTTATATTAGTAGATGGAAATATTGATCTTGTGAAATTAAATGTTTACATGTTCTTCATTCATTACTTTGTATGTCGTAGGAACTATTGATATTGGTTATACAATGAATTTAGCTTTATAAGTTATTTGAATACAATGTAGTTTCATAATTTAGTTATATGTATAGATGGACTATTTTAATAGTTATCTTGATTATGCTCATTTATGAATCTAATGTTAACTTACTATAGATTTAATTTCTTTAAAGATGGTTGGGTGATATAGTAACATCATTGAGGAACCTTAGAGGATAGTGTAGTGGTTTCCTTCTGCTTGTGCAATTAAGCTTAATATTATTCTTTAACATATACATAATGTACACTTAAAATGTTTCAAAAAATAAAATATTTCACTCTTATTTGAGTTTGTTTAGTTAGATCTTCCGAGGTTCCTTGGTGGGATGTTGACATAGAAAAAGAGATAAATATATGAAATTATTCTCTAGATTAAGTATGCAATGGAATTGTGAATGTCTTCTTTTATTAGGTTATTGGGAGAAGCTAAAAGGTAGAAAAACAAGTGATAAATGTTGATATTTTTGATATTGTAGTAAATTTGTGTCTTGACTATGAGTGTCAGAGTATAATTCTTTCTACTACTATTCATTCATTGAATTATTTTCTTTTGGGCTTGAAGAAACAATTCAAGGACATTTGGCTTGTTAATGTATGACAATTCTTATGGACAACTAGTAGATATATGAAGGTATTTATGTTATTTTCTATTTTTAAGATTTTTGATAGGTGGAGTTATAAATATGAACAATACATTTTTTGGCAATAAGAGACCCTTTTTATTTGATGTTAAAGGCGGGGAAATATTTTGTATACAAGGAAATACTTATGTTTTTCCATCAATGAAAAAGGGGGAGATTATTGCACATATGAGTCTTTGTTGTCATTAATGTCAAACCTATTATTGGTTAGCTTGACTTATTTGTGGTTTGAATATTGGTTTGATTGTTGATTTGGTCTAGTTGTTATTTTGGTATGGTTTGGTTGTTGGTGCTACTAGTCTGAAAATGGTGTGATGTAGAAGTATACGATATTTGACAATATTTTGGTTGTCTTTAGTAGTGGTTGAGTTTGGATGTTGGTTCAGATGTTTGCCTATAAGTAATACAATGTAATGTTATAAATTATGTATAATATGTTGAGTTTCTTTAGAATTATGTGGATATGTTGTGGAAATTCACTATATACTTTTTGGATGGCTAATGTTGGTGATATGTGGTGTTTTCAAAGGATTAATATTTTCCATTTGGTTTGAAAGCTATGTTACTATCTCGGGTGAATGGTATCTTTGTCTAGAAGTATATGGTTGTATCAGATATGTATCAAATTGATATTTGGATTGATATAGAATGGTCATGATGTATCAACCTTCTTATTTTTTAGTTGAATAGATGTTTCTCTATGAGCATTATCTATTACTATGAATCAATGTTGATGCAACTTTAGGACTTTGTAGAGGAATGCACTGTATTCCCCATCTTTATAGTACTCTAAAGATGATTGGATTTGTTGGAATCAAGGAATATTGAGATGGTGGTGAATCAGTATTCTACAATTTTTAACTTTATTAACTTGTTCTTTCAACCACTTAATGCGAATGAAGAAAAGTATAGTGCAAAAACACAAAGCAAAGATCAACAACACCATAACACCAAGATTTTTACGTGGAAACCCAATTAAGGGAAAAACCATGGTGGGATTAAAACCCACAATATTAATATCCTCTGTTAGAAGTACAAAAATATTACATAAGGGGAATTCACGTGCACTCAAGCACACTGCCTAGAGCTCACTACTCAATTACAAGTAAGGGCTACAACCCTAAAAGACTCACTGCCTTACAAATGATTACATATAATAATTGGAATGTTTGAACTGATAGACAACATCTACAAATGCCTAAAATAGTTTCGATTAAGAAAAAAATACTCTTCTCTGTTCTAATAATTTGTTGTATTCCAGAGCACAAATATTTCAACTGTGCATGTGAAATTGCACACAATCGCTCATACACACATCAAACATAATCTTCGATCCACAAAATGATCATATCAATTGGTCTAATATATTTGCAACATTAATTTTTGTCTCCATCATGTCGGCCCAAAAACTGCATAAAACACAAATGAAATACATTACCCAAGTTGGTTGAATCCGATCCAAAAACAATCAAGTGGACCCAAACCAATTGTCTACACACTTCCCACATGTCGGCTTAATATCCTCAAACATAAAAATAACTACCAAAATCAGTTTGTATGATCCACACAAAGAATATTCACACGCTATAGCTGATGAACACTTTTTTACTCAAAATCATGTCTATTGGATCTTCCATTTACACAAGACTCCACACCGAAGGCCATAAACCTAGAATAAGGCATATTACATGACCACAATGCTTCTCTGAGATCCACAAAGAAAAATAAATAGCACAAATGATCCACTAACAAATAGAATTAATTATGACTTGCAAATAGAATATTTGACACTAGTTGCCATCAATTACAACATCTATAAATACGTGCAATGTCTCTTGCCAATAGGATCATGTTCCTACTACATCATGCTTCCTTCGTGGTGATCTACTTATCTTATTTTTGGGCCCAAATCAAGTGTTTGGGCAAGGAAGATTGGTTTGAACCAATTGATGTGTTTTGGTCCATGCAGTTGCATGTAGAACCTTTTTGAGGATAAATGGAAGGTGTGGAAACTTGGTGTAAGCCATCACACATCTTCTTTAACTTTCACATGCACTATTTTTTGGGTCAATGGTGCATATACATGCTATATTTTTTAGGCAACCTAATTGAGATTAGTGATGATCTAGTGGATATATAAAGATAAATCAAGTGAGATATAGAGTGAAATAGGTAGAGATAATGTGAAAGAGATGATATGGAGTGAAGTGAAGTAGGATGTGAATGTGATGCAAGTTTTTTGTGATATAGAGGTCTAGATGTATTATAGAGTAGAGATGAAGGATGGATGAGATGAGTATAAAATATGATCTATTATCTACATGTTGGTATATTCTATTCTCCCTTGTAGTTTGATCTCTTATTATTATTGTATCAAGACAAATGTTTTTGTATCTTTCCCTGAAGAAGTGATCTTCAGTTGTGTATCTTTCCCTGAGGTTGTACACCTTAGCCTACAAGGCTGAAGTAGTGAGCTCTCTAGTCTATGACCTAAATAATTATAAAATATTAATGGATATATTGTGAGTTGGATTCTCACCATGGTTTTTCTCAGTTTGGTTTTTCCACATAAAAATCTTAGTGTTCTTGTGTGGATGCATTTTTTGTTTCAGTTGTTTACTTTCATGTGCATATGATGAATGAATTTTATGGAATAAATGTTTTAATCCAATCAAGTTCTAGTATATGCTGATTCACTTTCTTCTCTTATAATCCAATGGTGTTTAACATTTAATTTATGGATGTATGGATGTTTATTTTTATGATTTATGTTTTTATACACCATTGGGTCATTATGTTGTGCTTTGACTATATATACATTGAGTAGGTATCCTTGACATGTGTGGAATGGTTATAGGTATAAGTTTATTTCTCCACCTACATACTTAGATCCAAGTTATTTCCTCAATAGTGGCTATATAGGAGATGTAACATTAGGTCATCCCTTGTCCAAACTTTGTCATACTCAATCTAAGTGTGATTTATGACTTAGTTGGCTAGTGTTTATCCAAATCTATGTTCGGAGTTAATTGGAAATCCCTATGTTTTGAATTACCATTGCATGCATGATTTAAATAATTTCTTAAATTTTGCATCTTCTATTAATTTATATATACTTTATTAATCATATTTTAATTACATGAAATCAGATTGAGGTAAAATATTTAAATGAAAGTTTAATCCCCTTCCAATTTTAAAATTATTTCTAAGTTTTAATAAATTTATTTCATATCTATTGGGTTATTTCTTGAACATTTTGTACAATCTTAGTTAAGTTAATTATTTTTCAAAAATTGCAAGGGTTGAGAATGTGTATTCATATTCAACTTAACTAAATTAAAAAATGCCTATAAAGGAATGAAAGTAAATTGGTTTCTTTATTAAACAGAGGATTTGAGAAATGAAAATAAAAATAAAAATATGAAATATAAAATGGGTCATAAAGAAAATAGACCTATATTTTTATTCATTGTTTTGTTTTGAAATAAATGGGTTCTCAAGCCCTCTTCTTAACAATTTTTGAAAATTTGATTATGGGAGAAAACATTAAGTGAATTTGATGGGATTTAAATGGATTAGATAAGAATGAGAAGTGTGGTGCCACATATCTTTCCCTTGGTTATATATTGCTAAATAAAACATGTGAGAGTGTCAAGGAGGTCACATTACCACTACCTTCTCCTTTGCATGTTCAAGATGTTGGGTGCCTAGGAGATACAATTATTTATTTGTTTTTGATTCATTTTATCACATTCTAAGTTTGTCATTTGTCAATTGAATTCTTGGGTATTTCTTAGATGTTTAGTATGTCCTTGGAACCAACCTTATCTTGGGTTTTCTCAGTTGTCGAGGTATTTGTGCCAACCCAGGACTACAATGCTTGATTAGGATTGCAATGCTTGGATTGGAATCCAAGACCATAATTAGACTCTAATTCTAGATTAAAGTTCTAGCATCTAGGCACTAGTGTCCCATCTAGTCTCTAGTGCCCTTAGTTGGTTTATTTTTCTCTTTCATCATTCTTGTAATGGAGGGAATTTGACACCCCGGGAATGATGAATCCTCAAAGAGTGAATGGTCCTTTTGATTACCTCTTTGAATGAGTGCAAAACTGAGAAAGGGGATAACACAATCATGCAAGGAGCATCAGATGCCCGACAAACATCTCTAGACAACTTTGCAGAGCCTCTGTCTATGGGGAAAGCGCAACGCGTTGTTGTCCTCAATGGATAGAGTGTAGAGTCTGAGCAGAAAACTCTGGATGCATGGACAAAATTTACGAAGCAACTAAACAATATTGAAACTTGAGAAAAACATAGATTACATAACAGAATAAGGAAAATATTAAAGGTTAAGGAAATCTCACAACCGGTCAATGCTATGAAGCCTCCCACAAGATAATCTCCTTTTCACGAAGTTGTGCCTACACACATGCAAGAGAGAAAATGTTTGGGGTTGTTTTTTGTAGCCTACCTAAGTTAGACCCCCGTTTTAGTGTTTCCACCTCCATAGAGAACCCAAAAAGCCACAGGAAAGGAAAATGATAAAGAATATAATAAAGAAGGATGTAAAAACAAATACAAAGACAATTATATGCTATTTGGTAATTGGAAAATAAACGAGATGTTGTAAAACCAAGATAGAGTTAGATTACTCCCTTAGTGCTTGGCAAGTGTTGGTATGCTTAATAAACTTAGTAGCTTGATGATGTTGTAATAATGGTGGTGTTGTCTCCAAGAGTGAGTCTCCCATCTACCAAAAAGATCCTTTGGAAATGTCCCCAAAAACAAGGATATAGCCTAAGGGATGAGTTTGAATGTTGGTGACCGCACAAGGAGGCATTGCAATTCCTTCCTGGCATGGGTCATGATGTCCCAATGGCCACTTACTGGCTGGCAAGTTGGCGAGATGGTAGCATGTTGCGTGGACATCTCCATGCAACATCTATGTCTGTGAATCTGTTAGATTGGCAGAGTTGGTAATGCCAAACTGACATGGACTTCTTTGGTGGACAAAAGGAAAAGTTGGTGAACCTATCCTCTAAGTAGTGTGGGGGAGGTGCCACATGTCACAATTGCCACTAAGGGTGATATTTTTTACTCTATATTTTGCCCCCACTTTGGCAAATATGTCTTCGTTAAGAGATGCGAAGCTAAAGTAGGAAAGGTAGAAAAGGTGAGGAGGAGAAAATATCATGATAGGGAAGTAGATGCTTGTTGATCAGATGAAGTTTCCCCCAGTGATATGATGCTAGAATTTTGCAATAAAAATTGGTACTTGTAACATTGACAACATGCTAGCTGTAGTCTAGCCTGATGGATGATAAGATATGATAAAAAAAGGTTGGAACAAATCGCAACAAGAACAAGCCTCGTTGTGGGGAAAGTCCCCGATGATGAAAAGATACAAGATAGGATGACTGTCATTGGTACAAGATACGTTTATATGGTTAGCATGATGTGCCATGCCAAGAGCCATATGATAGGGCATGATAAGCTAGTATGGATGACCATACGAAAAGGTAAATTGGAATGCCAATATGGATAACCATATGATAGGGAAAATTGGAACGCCGATATGGATAACCATATGATAGGGAAAATTGGAATGTCGATATCGATAACCATATGATAGGGCAAATTGGAACACTGATATGGATGACCATATGATAGGGCGAAATGATACACCGACATGGGTAGCAAGGTGTTGGATTACCATGTGATAGGGTAGATAAGTTAGCCAACATGGGTAGCGACATGCTAGATTGCCATGCGATAGGGCAATTGGAATTGGAACATAGTATATTGGCCTTGAACAAGGCAAGAAAGATAATACAATTTGGTAAGATGGTTTAGCCCCCATGAAGGAAATATTTGGAACAAATCAATGGTTTTTCCCCCAACTAGGTGATCTTGGAAAAGAAAAAGATCAAGTGGCTTGGCCCCCACCTAGGTGATCTTGGAAAAGAAAAAGATCAAGTGGTTTGGCCCTCACCTAGGCAAGCATGAAAAACCAATTTGGCAAAGGAAACTAATACAAGAGCTAAAAGATGAAATGCAGATATGATGGTACCCTTAGAATGATTGGCATTAAAGGCATGCCATTCTAAGGAGAAGAGGATTTGTGGTACGTCAACATAATGAGATGTTTTCATGGAATGCCACCAATGGATAGGACACATAAATGTCTGCAACATCAAAAGATGTAATGCAAGAGGACATGGGGATTCGATAGTTTAGCATCAAAACCCATAGCAGTGTCAAAAAGACATTTAGTATCATTGCGAGATGGGTGTATTGTCATAGTGCCAAGTTTCTTGGATATGAAGAAGAGCACATGAAGACAAAGAGAAAATAAAATTTCAGGTCAACATGGAAGAAGGCAAAGAATGTCCCCAACACTTTGCATCATCCTTGAATGTCAAAAAGAAAGATAAAATAAATAGAAGAAAGAGGTATAAAAATAGAGGAATGTGTACAATAGAATAACCCCTATATCTGAGCCCCTACGGAGTAACTCAGGTCCTTCAGGAGAGAACAATGGATAAAAACAATCAACCTCCCATATCCAAGTACCTATGAAGTGACCTAGGTCCTCTAGGAGGGATCAAATAGATAAAGAAAGCATGGGGGAACATAATCACACACACATACAAGAAGATGTAGATAAAAAAGAAAAGTGCTAATGACTGTATTGCAGGAGATCATCATCCTCAAGAAGAGCCTCATCCTCCCAATCTAGGTCATAGGGAGAAGGGGAGCGAACTTAAAGAGGGACTATTGCAAGGGTTGCATCAGGTGCCTCATCAATAGCGAGAGAAAGAGATGAAGCAACAATGATGTCATCTATAGGCTCAGAGGAGGTGAGGGTCAATGATCATGTGAATATCACAGACAAGGTCGAGATGTCCTCCAAGGAGCTGAACATGTAGGCCTCCGTGGAGGAAGCATGTAACTTAATGGGAGAAGATGAAACAAGAACATGACTGCTGGCCTCTAGAAGAGGGGCAGTGACGAGCTTAGGGGAAGGTGGGGCCTTCTCGATCACACAAACATAAATAGGAAAACCAGCAGGCACTAAGGAAGGTAGAGGAAGAGTTGAGGAATATACCTGCAAAGACTTGCATTGTCAGAACTCTAGGATAGGGCCTTGGTCAAACTTGTGTTTACATGAGATAGGAGTGTCAGAACTCCTATCAACCATAGTAGGCTGAAGGACCCTAGGTAAACTTGGATGATGGAGAGGTGGCGAAGTGGGTGGGGTAGGCAAAGCCGCACTGGGCATCACCTGCATATGTGCCATGTTAAGGGGTTGGGACACGAGAGGTATGTTTGGAAAAGAAGTGATAAGAGATGAATCCAAAGAGGGAGAAATGAAAAACTGCACCTAGTTAGGGGGAGGTTGATCAAAATCCTTGGAAGTAGTAGGGAGCGAGACTGAAATAGGTATAGAGATGGGAACAACTGAGGGAAGAGGCTCTAAAACAACAACAATGGGTGATAGACTGACACTAGTGGACTATATGGTAGCGTCATGCTCTCGAGCTCTGGCCCGTTGAAAGCATTTACACTCACATGCATGCTGATTTTGATAGAGGTGAGGACCACCAAACAGAGATGGAGAGGATTTAGGACCATCATGTTCCATAAGAGAGGCCTCTAAAAGTATTTCAAGGACAAGAGAAGGCCTAACTGATGGAACATGAGGGACATCCTGAATGGGCACCACATTCACAATGATGAGCACCTGACCTCGCTTCACTCTAGGAGTGGGTGGAGGTATAGGAGGCACCGATGTGGTCTGTGATGTAGATGCAAGAAAAGATGAAGAAACCAAAGATGAGCACTTTCCCTTTGCATAGTGAGATGGCTGAGGGATATCGACCATGATGGGAAGCTCAAAGGGTGGGTGGGCTATGGACTTCAGCAGTGAAGGTGCCTTTCCTTTGGCTACACTGGTCACAGTCATAGGAATAGAGGTCACCGCTGGGGTTTGCATGGTCCTAGGTAGATGAGGAGGTTAGGATGTGAGACAAGGTTTATCCCTGGCCCCCTATGATGGAGGGACATGTGGAATAACTCATTCCAAGACTAGGATCTTGGGTGCAGAAGTTGATGCAGGAAGCGACAAAGGTATGGAAGGCTACGCTGATGTAGAAGCCACCCTCCCATCTTGTATTTATAATATGTATTGTATAAAAGGTCACAATGAGTAAGCATGGGTCCCACCAAGGCGGTCCAAAATTGGTCCAATGAAAAATCCCCACGGGCAATCAAGGATCAGTATCTAGTGTCTTGGATGACATGCACTGCGCCTTCGTGAGGAAAATTTAAGCACTTGTGAACCATGAAAGTAACCACCTCCATGGTGATCAGCCATGGGATCCCGAGTCTAACTCAGAAGAGATTAGACTCAAGGATGATAGTAAAAACCAAGGACATCGCCTTAGGACCTACCATGACTGTCAAGGTGATGTTGCCCAATGGACTGATAGAGAATCCATGACAGGTCCGCAAGGTAGTGCAACACTCGTCATAGACTGGCCTATGCCATCCATTCAGGAAGAGTGTCTCCTCCATGATGACATCAAGTCTTCTAGAGGGGTCAACCATCACACCTTTGATAGTTTGACCATTCAAATGAGCAGGGATATAGAGAGGAGTAGGCTCTCTGCAATATGGGGCATCAAGTGACATGAATGAGATAAGATCGTTAGAAACCTTCCCCTTCTAGGTAGGGGGGAGAGGATAGGGGTGATGGTCACCGTATTGACATATGGATCACCATCAAAGGTCAAATCAGATGTAGAAATCACATTTGTCTAGTGCAGAGGAAATAGGTTGGTATAGATCTGCAAGTCACTATTGGTTTTATCCATGAACTTGTTTGACTTGTGTTTCCTTGCATCAATTTTGATAGCCTCATTGTCGATGTGGTCTTGGATAATTTGTCTAAGATGATAACATCTCTCACTGTCATGAACAAGAACATGATGATAATGATAATACTTTGACCCATTAAACTAGTGGGGGTAGGGTCAACTATCTAATAGAGGTTTAGGCTTGGGTAGGGTGATCAGGTTGTCTTGCAACAACCACTGCATGATACTCAAATAAGAGTCATTCAATTTTGTGAAGAATCAGTTTTGTGAAGAGTGAGAAGCAGCTATCGGAGGAGTAGCTACTACATTAGCCATGACTTTATTCCTCCGAGACCCATCTAAGGACGTGTCAGGAAAGGACCCACCACAAGGGTTCGAAGAAGAGTCTTCAAACTACATCACGGTGTGTTGATAATCGATCAAGACAGAGCACATGCTGGCAAAGTTATGATAATGATTCAAGGATAACTTCTTCCTTAATGTCAATTGTAGGTTTCCTATGAACATACACTGGAAGTCATTATCTGGTAGGGAAAAGGGGATTTTAGTTGATATCGCCTGATATTGTGAGATAAAATCCAACACCTTCTCATTTGGTTTCTTCTTACAATGAACAAGAGTGGATATAGTGACCTTACTACCTATGTTAGCCTAAAACCTCTTTAGAAAGAGATCCATCAACTGGTCAAAGGTGTGGATGGAGTGGTCAGGCAGAGAATTGTACCACTCCAATGCAATCCCTTTGAGGGAATGAGAAAACAACTTAAGAAGAACAAAATCCAGTTTGTGATAGTCACTACAAATGGTCATAAATGAATTGATGTGAGTGTTTGGGTCACCATCGCCACTGAGCCTATCAAACTTCAATGACTCATGGTCATTGGAAGGATGGTATTAAGGATAGTGATGTCTAAAGGGCTCTTCCTATAGTATGCGGGTGTAGATGATTGGCCAGAAGTAGAAGCTAGAGAAGTGAGCTGCAACTAAAGCTAGCCCATGTTTTGCAGTATAGTATTCAAAACTAGGTTCGTAGGTGGAGGAGGAGGTGGTGGAGTTGCACCACATGCCAACTGATGTGGTACTGGCAGAGACAACTGCAATAGTCGAGTCATTAGCCATGCTTGTGTAACCAAAAGGAACAAAGGAGGCATTGATACTAAGGATGGTGGAATCCACCATGTGGGCTTCGAATCCCAGGATGCTAACATCAATCTGGGACCCGAATAGATCAAACTGGGTGTCCACAAGGGGTACCTCAGCTAGGGGCACATGAATTTTTAAAATCATGGATAGGGCCCTCAACATCTCCATGACTCTCCTTTTGGATATCAACATGTCTCTCAATGTGCTGACGATATTCTAGGCCTTGGGGAGGATGTTCTCTCAGTTTAGGAATCCCTCAAAATCTCTCAGATTTTGCTCTAAAGAATTGATCTGCTCAAAATCAATAGAGACAATATAATCATGATCGATAGCAAGAGGGGAAGAGGGAATAAAACTCCTAGGAGAATTAGGCTATAAATTAGAAGGATAAAGCCCCCTAGTTTGAATAGACTTCAGATTGTGAGAGGTCAAGAACTCATTGAGATCAGATGACTATCCACCCTGCATGGTGCTGGGTAGAGGAGGACTGTAACGATCTTGAGGGAAGCTCCTCCTAGATGATGTCTTGACTATGGCTCTTGTCACAGTCTTGGTTGTAAAGCTCATAAGCTAACCGACAACTAAATAATGGAATAGGGATACTTATGCAAGTCTTTGGAAAAAGATGTAGGACCATTTTGTTTGATGTGTTTAAGATAAAAACGTGAAAGGGAAAAAGGTGTTTGCTATTTTTTGTTTTTAAAAAATTTAAAGTTTTTAAGCTTTTTAAAAAAGAATGTGATGAAAAGTAAAACAACTATAATAAGCTAGGAAAGAAAATAAAATAAAGCAACTAATCTTTACTAGAAAAAGAAAACACACACGAACCCCCCTTCACGTTGGGTTCACTGAAATGTAACGGAGGGAATTTGACATGCTGGGAATGATGAATCCTCAGAGAGCGAATGGTCCTTCTGATTACCTCTTCAAACAGGCACAACACTAATCTAGGGGATAACAAAAGCATGCAATGAGTGTTAGATGCTAGAGAGACGTCTCTGGATGGCTCTGCGGAGCCTCTGTCCATGGGATGAGAGTGTTGGTATTTTGGTATGGTTTTGTCATTGATTTCAACACCTACTATCACTTATCAACTCTGGTACTTTGAAGAATCAGAAATGTTCACCGGCAAGCAAGTGACTCATGCACAGTCACTGGCATCTAGTACACCGGCAGGATATGATGTTCATCGACACTTGGAATGGCATGAAAAACACTGGTTATGTCAAAGACATCATTTGGACACTTTGTCTTAGAGATTTGTTCATTGGCATATTCGTATTTGCATATTTTCTATTACTGGCAAATAGGTCCAGGTCATACACTGGCAGGCTTATCTATTCCAGATCAGTACGACACGCTATGGAGATGTTTTATTATTGTTGTAAATGCATCAAGCCAACATGTTGAATCGTTTATTGCATCAGATATTGTTTTATTTGTAAATTGATTTTATTGTAGTATCCTTTAGAGCCGACCTACTAAAATTGGTCCTAGGTTATGATATAAATGTAAGATCTTATTTGTAAAGATCAAGTGTGGAATAGAAAGGAAGAAATATTTTTGGTATATGCAAGAATAAGTAGAGCTTTACATGCAGACATCATTTGAAGGTGAAGCAAGGTTTTTGTGAAGGCAATCAAAACTACACCGGTACTGAATCCAACATAGTAAGATGCTATTTTGAGTAGTACATCCTTATTGGATTTAACCATCCAATTGTAGTCAGTGTGACTCCCATTTGTGATTGAGTAGTGAGTTCTAGGCACTTGGCCTTTCTAAATGTGCTGACCCCATTTGTATACATATACTATCTATAGTAGTATCATCTGATTGTGGGTAAGGTTTCCCACAATGGTTTTTCCCCTTAAAGGGTTTCCACGTACAAATATTGGTGTTATGTGTTGTGGATGTTATTGTCTTTCTATTTCCTACATTAATCTTTACCGGTACTGTAATTAACTGATAAAACTGTCTACTGAGATAAAGTTTGGTTTACCGGTATTAAGCATTAAAGTTGGTTAAGTTGTTTTGGTTTGAATTTATTTGACAACTGATTCACCCCCCCGCCTCTCAGTTTTCCCCGAGACCTAACATAGAGTGTGGTGCACTGTCGTCTTGTATGGATGGAGCATAGAGTTTGATCTGAAAATTATGGGCGCGCCGACAAAATTTATGAAGCAGCTAAACAATGTTGAAACTTGTGAAAAACACATATTACGAAACAAAATAAGGAAAATATTAAAGGGTAAGGAAATCTCACAACCGCTCAACACTATGAAGCCTCCCAGAAGATAATCTCCTTTTCACGAAGTTGTGCCTACACACATGCAAGAGAGAAAATGTTGGGGGTTGTGTTTTGGAGCCTCCCTAAGTTAGACCCCCATTTTGGTGTTTCCACCTCCATGGACAACCCAAAAGGCCACATCAAAGGAAGATGATAAAGATGCTAATAAAGAAGGATGTAAAAACAAATACAAAGACAATGCTATACTATGCTATTTGGTAACTGGAAAATAAATGAGATATTGGAAATGAAAGATAGAGCTAGATTACTCCCCTAGTGCTCGACAAGTGTTGGTATGCTTGATAAACTTGGTAGCTTGATGATGTTGCAACAATGGTGGTGGTGTCTCCAAGAGCTTCAATCTCCCAGAGCTAGTCTCCCATTTGCCAAAAAGATCCTTTGAAAATGTCCCCAAAAAATAAGGATATAGGATAAGGGATGAGTTTGAATGTTGGTGTCCACACAAGAAGGTGTTACAATTCCTTCTTGGAATGGGTTGTAATGTCCCAATGACCACTTGTTGGCTGGCAGGTTGGCAGGATGGTAGGACGCCACGCAGACGTCTTTGCATTGTGTTTGCATCCGTGAATCTGTCAGATCAGTAAAGTTGGTAACGCCTCTGGGAAAACTGAAATAGACTTCTTTGGTGGAAAAAAGGACAAGTTGGTGAACATATCCTCCAAGCAACGTGGGAGAGGTGCCACATGTCACAATTGCCACTAAGGGTGATGAGGGTGATATTTTTGACTCTACAATTCCAAAAGTCTTCAAGTCATTTTTAGAGAATACCTTGTAAATTAAAGTTGTCCTTGTTGACCTTAAGAATCTTCTCATGACATGATTCCATTTAGGAGTGTCATACTTCAAGATTAATGAAATCTCTTTGGCTTATGAAGTGTGTTATTGATTAAAAGTGACATGCATCATTCTAGTTGGTAAAGGGTTTGTACCTCCTTGTTAGGAAACCTCTTGTGTAGGTTAGCCCTTATATTATATGTTGTATAAGGTCATTATTGAGTTGACTAGAGGTGAGTGTTCCCTTGTTCTACTTCTTGGATAAAAAAATGAGTGTTGCCAACTAGTTAATCAATGTTGGCTCTTAGGCATACCTTCATTGGTGTTAGGTTTTTTGTATTTTATTAGAGTTTTTACATGTTCCTATATGTATTTTGAAGTTGATGATTCCATAATTATATCCTTATGTGGTGTTGTGAATGAATACAATTGTATCTTAGTATTCAATCATCTTCTTAGTGACAATCTCTCTCTCTCTCTCTCTCACGTAGGTTCAACATTGTGGAGTTTGTTGTCTTCAAAATCTGATTCTCTTTAACATCCTTAAAATAATATGATTGAACTCAGTGCAGAAGAGATCAAAGATAAGGAAATTCTCAAGACAACATATGACAAGGTTTGATTGAACCTTCTACACTTCGGACTTACTCAGAGCCCAGGTGGATATACCTTTGTGAATTGAATTCACACTTTCAAACATAAACCCACAGCAAACCAGTCCAGAAAACCAGTGGATCTGTTCACCTTGAAATTAACTGAAAACAAAGAATGGAAATTATACTTAAATTCAGCATTTCGATCAACAAAACATGCAATAAACAACTTCAATCAATACCAGTGCCTTATCCAAGGTCACAGAGTCATCTAAACTCAGATAATAATCCTCAAACAAAATATCTTTATGCATCCCGTTGGCTTGGTTTCTATTAATCCTTGTATATGCCTGACACCTACAAGAACTTATGCATTCCAAATTAAGCTATGATCATCAAAATTCAAAGTCCCTTCCAAAGAGTTTACTGGTATGAGTGATCCCCGCATCTTTAATCTCCCTCCTAAAGAGAAAAGCTAGCGAACACTTCTACTAAAAATTGCTTTGCAATTCCATTCAAACAAAATAACCCTAGATTATTCAGAATGAAAACAGTAAACAAATTGTAAACACACTTGAAGATGACACAAAGCTTCACTCAAAACCGATGGTCTGTATATTGATATTAAGTTCAAGAAATATTACAAGAAGTTTTTGAATATTCTCCATCAGTGTTAGAAAAGCTTAGATAAATTTCTGTAGCATTTTCTTACAATTCTTTTACGATCCCTCTTCCTCTAGTCTTGGTATCCATTTATAACAACATGGATGCACAAAGCTTTAGACTTCTCGAGGAGAGTTTGTTACAATCATTTCTTTCAAAATAAAGAGGTTACAAGCTTTTCGCAAAAACAGTTACAAGCTCTTTTCGGCCTCGGTAGTTTCTTCAACAGGCTGTTCGGTTGCAACCTCTTCTACCTTTTCAGGGGCGCTCTCCAACTGTTTTGGATCATGGGTGGCATATTTGGTTGTCCACTCATCATACACCTCTTCTGTCGGCCATGAGAAATTAATCACTTTATCCTTAGTCTTTGTCAACCTTTTCCAAGAATTTCTCATTTTGTTGACTTCTAAATTGAGAAAACCATAATGTGACTTAATTTTCTCTATCTCTTGTATTGTCAAAAAAAAGAAAGAAGCATCATCTAAATCAATAATTCCTTTAATTCTTGCTGACAATTTAGCTTCTATCTCCTTAAGCCACATTTGTTTGTCCTTTAATTGATCTGGGCTAGCAAAAACTCCTGGGAGCAACTCAAAAACTTGATCAGTATACTCCTTTTTGCACAAACTAACCTTCCTATCAACATTATCCACCTTTGCTTCTAATTGTACTAAAACTTTAGTGATGTCAGAAGTGGATCTAATGATGGGATTGGCCCTTGCTTAATCGCAGGATACACACATAAACTCTAAATCTTGCTCCCTAGGCCTCCATTTGTCAAAAATAGGTGTCAAAATGGCCTTGTCTCCCCTGAGCTCATTCCATATATCCAAATTTTACCTACATTTTTGTAGAGCAATGAAGCATTCATTGTATCTGCAAAACTGGAAATTGTAGCCCTTACTCTCTCCTCATACTTCTTTGCATATAAGGCCTGAGCCTGTTTTAAGTTTTCTAATTCTTGAGGAGTAATTTCAACCATTTGAGAGTTGGAGGGTGCTGGAGATGGTGGAAACTCAATGATAGGGCTAGTAGGTGGAGGTCTTGCAGGAGAAGAGGAGATCATCAGTGTTGAAGACTCACCTTGATGGTATTGTCCAGTCAACTGGCTCTACAGCTTAGCAATGATGCTATCCTTACCTCTTACCTCCTCCTTAGCACTATTATAGGCCTTCAAAACTATTTCCAACTTGACTTGGAGGGCCTCTTTCTCTTTGGCTTCCTTTTCTGCTACTGCAACACTAAAATTTGCAGTCTCTAACACAGTGCTAGCAACTTCCACTACCCCTATACTCTGCACTCTTTTCACCATCATCCCACCAAGGTAATTTGACCCTGGGGTATCTTTTCTCTTCTTACTCTCATTTCTTTTAAGAGACCACATGACGAGTGCAACATTATCCTTATTGAAATTAATTCCCTCCATGGGTTTGGTCTCTTTCCTCACTGCGTCTAGTACCAGGGCGTCTGCTATATCCCACTCGGGTAAAATAAGCACTCCAGCTTGTGCCACCATATCTCTCCCTTGCTCAGGGGTGATGGTTTTGAACTCTTCCATCATCTCTTGCTTTATTTCCTCTTCTACCAGGGCTGGATCTTTATCAGGCTGCTCAACCTTTCTCTTTTCACATCTAGCATTATATTTATCTATGTTCTATTTCCATATAAATTGCATAAATGCTTCTGATGTGACAAAATTGTTGTCAGCCAAGAAGACATTACTCACCTGCTTTATCTCAGGATCCCACTCCCGGCCTTTGAGTTCAGTGGTGGTAATATCCATTTCAGCAGCAAGGGGTTCTTCTGGCATTTTTTCTTCCACTTCATCATAAGTGTAGGCAATTTCCCCTAGACTACCTAACTGTAGGAGTTGATCAGCTGCTGCTTGCTCATTTCCTATATGGATAGGGGATTGGGATGGGGAGTACAAAGGTGTATCTGATTGTACTTCTTTCCCTACCCTTTTCTTCTTTGGGCTTTCTTGGATGTCAATGACATCTTGTATCTTCCTCTTTCCTTTAGAGGTAGAGGGCTCCCCTATCGTAGGCATCAACACACTATAACTGGATTTCTTGTGCAGTGTATAATGACCAGGAGGGATTGCTTTGCTGGAAGTTGACCTACTTAGGATCATTCTCACCTTTTCAGGGTTGCTTTTGATTACAGCTTCCCTCTTCTCCTTCAGGGTCTGCATCACATCTTCAAAGCAAACAATTAAAAACTTTATTTTATCCTTCAAAGGGAAAAAGCTAGACAATGGATCATAGCTGGCATCAAACTGATGCATGAAATCCAAGGCTTTCTTATAAGCCACCAATTTCTCTTTCCTTAGCTCCTACTCATCTAGATCAAACTTATTTCTGATGAGGTCTTCAGGAAACTGAAATTGATGGGGCCTACCTTTGCATGCTGCCTTCTTTCTAAACATGCCGTTGAAGAAGTCTTCTCGATCAACACACCTGGACACTGCAGTGGATAAATGATAAGGCTTGAGAAAATCCTCAAAGCAATTCCAACCTCCCTTTGTTATTACAAATTGGTGGGCTATGGTAGCTGCAGGGAAAATAGTCCCTTTACCCCTGCCTGTCAACTCCGCCTCTTGTACACCATCAATTTGTCTAAGGATCTCTGCAATTCCCACTTTAAGAGGGACCTGGTAAGGTAACAAGAATGGGGTGCCTCTAAAACCAAACACTCTGAAAACTATCGAGACTAGATATAAATAAATGTCACCCCAATTGTGAACAATTTTTATGTTCTCTGCGAATTCTTTCGGTCTTATGAATTCCAGAAGAACCTTAGGGATTCTTGGGTTCTCCAAGCAGAGGAGAGTCCTGATCTTGGATGCAAAGTATTTGTCAAACTTGAAGAAACTGGCATCCTCTGTATCCCATGACAACATAGTACTCCATAATTGTACTGACATTTTTTCTCCTTCTTTCTCCTTGACAAGGTCCTGTCCACTAGCAAAGTAATCACCACCTTTGAAAAAAAATAGATGCATCAGGAGTGAGTACCATCCGAAAGGCCTATCCACCTTTCCATTCTTTATTCCTGTTAACCCTCCATGGATAGCATCAGCAATGAAAGAAACATAATCAAATGTAATTGCAAGAGAAAGATTCAAAATCTGAGCAATCATTAACAGGTAGTGATTTGGCATATTTGCTTCAGCATCTTCTCCCAAAACTTGGAAAAGTGCCCAATACATTCCTTTAGCCCTCAAGGTGAACATACTCAATGAAAAGGGCTCTTGTGTGTTGGGTCCTACAATTGTCAACCCACCTATCTTCACAAAAATCTCCTTGAGAGGCCCGTTCCTGAGATGACTCCTCTGTGCACTGTAAATTTGAGCTAATGATTTGAAATTTATGGGTTCTAGAAAATTGGTAAACTCATTAAGCCCAAAAGCATTCCTGAATTCTTTAGCATTAATCTCAATAAAGGTTTTTCCATTTATATCCCAAATGCTTCTTGTGACTGGATCATAGTTGAGCACAATTTGGGTCAACAAATCTATGTCCATAAATACCCCTGGGACTACCAATTTCCCAACATCTAATTCCCAAATACTATTTTTCGGGGCCGGAGAATTTCTCATTCCGAATCCAATCTTAAATAACCCCAACCCAGACAATCCAACCTGTGGGTCTCTCAACCAGTTACCCTTGTCATACAGTCCTTCTCCTATCTTTAAACGGGGAGCTCTAGGCACTAATTCTTTTGCCTTCGATGCCTGATTAGTTGACAATGTCAATTGTTCCAGAAAATCATCATAGACACTCCTTTCTGAATAATTGAATTTGCCAGAAAATTCTCTTTTAGGAGCCATTTAAAAAATGTAAGAAAAGAATACCACTCCTAGACATTTCTGTGATGAATCAATATCTTATCTAAAACACACCACACAAGAATTGCTACACAGGAGTACGAGAAAACCTGTTCTTAACTTGAAGGAATTTTCTCTGCAACTAAACTGACTTGCTCTATACCTGAAGAAGATAGCTCTGCATCTGCTCCTCTACAAAATTCTTTAAAAGATATCTTCACCCGGTTGATGGGAAATCAAATATTGTATTCAAGGTCTTAACTACAACATTGATTCCGCATACTTCGGTCGTCCCTTCAAAATTGAATTCATAGGAGAATTCGTATTTTTCACTCCAACGGGTCACAACATCCCTACAAGTCTTTCATTTTGCTCTTTCGCAACTTCGCGAAGCATAACTATTGGGCAGCTTGGTCCTGCGAAATAGCGCCGACCGTCCGATCAAAAGAAACTTGATTGAGCGTTATACTAACTAACAGCTTTGGCTCCGCATTGGGTCCCGCTTCTCTATTGGCTACGTGTTACCGCATTGCACTCAACCACTGGCCTTGAAACTTCTTTCACATTCAACTTAATGCTGGCCACGTGTCTTTCTTTTATACCGCCGGTTCCACGTTGGCGGGCCCACAACTTTCTTCTAAGACCACGTGTTGCCAGACACGTTGCCATCCATCACGACACATGGATGGTTCTCATTCACTTTCGCTATTTCACAGGGTATAAAGCATGAGCATCTTACCCTTGCAAAATAGTGCAGGCTATCAGATCATTTTTTAATTGATCGACATTTAACCATCTGAATAGGCTTCGGGAAGGGTGAGCCCTCTGATTCACTTTGAACACTTGGCGTCCAGTCATTTGCAGAGCTGACATGACCATCTATCACAACACATGGATGGTTCTCGTTCACTTTCGCTATTTCGCAAGGTATAAAGCATGAGCATCTTACCCTTGCAAAATAGCGTGGGCTGTCGGATCATTTTTTAATTGATCGACATTTAACCATCTGAATAGGATTTGGGAAGGGTGGGCCCTCTAACTCACTTTGAACACTTGGCCTCCAGTCATCTGCAGAGCTGACTCATTGCTTTTTCATATGTCGAGAGAAAGCACTGGGCTCCAATAAATTCTTAACAGTTGTATTGGCCAGGTCATCTCCTAACTTGCAACCTGACTCACCTCTGGGGCCCGCCTTTTAGCCTTTAATCCTGACCTGCTGACTGTTGTGACTTATGCCGTGTGCCGCCATTTTACTTGCTCTCATCAACCAGCTAGACCGCCTAGGTGGCATGCCATGTCATTTTTGCAACTTCGCTGGTTTTAAACTACGCGCAACTTCACCTAGCGAAATAGCAAAAGCCGTAGATTCATTCGCGAGCTACACACTAGTTACTAGGCCCAACAACTTTAGGAGGAATACACATAAGGCATAAATTTTTGCGATTAATTAACATGACCGCCTAGGCAAACGATAAGGGGGGAAACTTCCTATGATCCCATGACCCATTACTTAAGTGAATAAAGCAACGAAAGAATAGCAACCAAAGGGTTTTAAACAAACATTAGAGGATCTAAAATCAAAAACCCTTAAACCCTTAAGGCCTAAAATAGAGTTGAAGCATTTGAAAATGTGCCCTACTCAAAATTTCAACAAACCATAGCCAATCATGGGAAAAGAAAAGCCCATTTTAATCAGTGATAACAGAGTTATCCCACAATCGTTAATTGTTTCATAGGTTCCACCTTTCTTGTGAAATTGTGAGTTTTTTCATGTTGTTGTTGTTGTTGTTGTCGTTGTCTTTGTGTCATTTTTATTATATGAATCTCATGTATAGATATTGTAGTGCAAGTTGAACATGTTGTCATATTTTTGGTATTGTAATCTCAGTTTCAAGAAAATGTTGTTCCATTAGGTTTTTTCATTGGTGCTTCAGTCAAGGCTTTATAAAATTATAGCATTATAGTAGAATCTTGATAATAGAACCAAAATTTTATGGTTGTTTACTAAAATTATTTCTAGAACCTTTTGTTAGCCATTTGGTGGAATTGATTATGTGGTGCATTAATGGTTTGTCATTGATGCCAACACTAGATGTTTGGATGCTTTACCAACACCCTTCTGGTCTCGGTAGGTTGAGTGATTTCTGGTTGATCTGGATCTGGCATGTTCTGGTAGGATTCGATATAGTTTCATGATGGAATTGTCTTGTTCATGATACTCATGCTCATATCCAGCTTCTGGTGGAGTTTCAGGATACTGTTAGTGATATTGGTGCGGCTTCTGGTGGAGTTTCAGGATACTGTTAGTGATCATGTTTGAGACTTGGTGGATGGAGATTATTGTTGAAATGTGTGGACCTATATTGGGTCCTGGTTGATCTAGATTATGGACCGACTTTAATGTAACATGTGGATTGGACCTCTCAATTTATTTTTGGGATGTCTTATGTGTTGGATATTATTTGTTTGGTCTAAGGTCGACATGATTTGTAATTATGTAATTGGTTTATTGTCTGGTGGCTGACCTGATTGTTTATGGTTGATGGTTTATATATATAGATGTAAGATCTCATTGTAGATCTTCATGGTTATGGGTAGAGGTCATGGTCAAGGAATATAATGTGCGAATAATGTAATATCATTCAGGAAGAGGAGTTGGTCGATCATTGGAGATTGAATTGGGTTTATGTAAGAATATTTAGTCCTCTGGTATTGAGCTTAATCAGAACTATACTCAGACATAGGAGATGCTATCTTAGGCAGTTCAACACTTCTTTGGATTGTAGTCTGGATTTATATGTAGTCAGTGAGGCTCCTTTTTTGATGAGAAGTGCGCTCTAGGCTGTTGGCCTTCCTACAAGTGCAAGCCCATCAATTTTAATTCACGCACGTACTGCAGAAGTATTATTTGACTATGGGTAGGCTTCCCACCATGGTTTTTCCCTTTATTAGGTTTTCCATGTATAAATCTTGGTGTTATGTGGATGGCTTTTATTCTGTGATTATTGTTCATGCTTAATTGGTTTAACCGCTATTCTGGTATTAAGGTTTTGGGTTCTGGTATTAAAGTTTTAAATTGCTAATAGTTCTGGTAATCTGTGACAATTGATTCACCCCCCCTCTCAATTGTCTTCTGATTATTGAACTGTCTAATAAATGGTATCGGAGCTTTGGTCCTCTCTCAAGAAAGTTTAACCACTTGAGGAAGATCCTATGGCGACTAACAGTTCAAGTTCATCTAGTTCTTCTGGAGCTGTCTTTAGGAGGGATATTTTGAGGCTTGATGGAACAAATTATATAGTATGGAAGATTCAGCTGGAGACTCATGTGAGTTGTCTTAGCAAGGAGATTTGAGAGATCACACAGAATGGTGTCACACCTTATAATTTGGGATCTAGCAATCCTCGTCTGAAAAAATTGGACAAGGAGGTTGAGAATGATTATAGAGAAAGAGAAGGATTCTTGTGTGGACTTTCTGATCAACAAATAATGAGATTAACTGACAAATCATATGGAAAGGCTATATGGGATAAGTTGGAGACTCTTAATGAAGGTGACCCTACAGTGAAGATTGCTAAACTTGATGGTTACTGGGTGATATATGAAAACTTTAAGAGGGAAGAAGATGAAAGAATTACTGCATTCATGAAAAGGGTAAATGAGATTGTTATGGGAATCCAATGTTGTGGTGAAACTCTAAGCAAAGATGAAATTGTTTCTAAAGTTCTGAGAGCCCTACCACCGGCTTACAAAATGAAGGCTACTACTATTAATGAGTTGAGAACAATGGTTAATACATCGGTCAATAGAGATAATTTGGTTGGGAAACTATCTACTTTTGAGCTTGAAGAATTTGGACCTTCTGGAGTTGTGAAGTCTGAACCTACTTTTCATGCATCTACATATACAATCGGTAAGCAAGACTAGAAAGCTTTGTATGCAAAGGAATTAGAAGATATGAAGAAAGAAGATGATGAGTTTGAGAAACTTGAAAGACTATTTGCTAGAAGAGTACATAAAGGACTAGTAGGAAGTAAGTATGAAGGAAAAGCACCTTTTGTATGTTTTGCATGTAATAAGATTGGTCATTTTACATCTAGATGTACTAAAATGAATTCAAGATTTTAAGAAAGAGTTAGAAGATCATTTAAGCCTAACCCTGGATATCAGAACAAGTACAAATACAAGAAAATAGAGACAAATCATGCTACATAGAAGATGAGGAAGGCCTGATTCTGATGATGAACCAACATAAGACTCTACTAGTGGTTCTGATAATGGGAAGGAATGAGTGGTCCTGGCTATCAAGGAAGATGATCCGGCACTGGAAGAGAATGTACCTGAAGAGAAGGCACTTGCTGCTAAAATTGAAGAGTGGTATGAATGGGTAATTTACATCGGTTGCTCACATCACATGACTGGAAATAAAGGGAAGTTTTTATCTTTGCAAGAATTTGATGGCGGTCTAGTTAGATTTGGAGATGAAAAAGCATGTATGATCAAAGGAAAAGGAACTATATCATTGGATGGTAAGAAAAATTCTAACAATGTTTATTATGTTGAAGTTTTAAGGTATAATCTTTTGAGTGTAGGACAATTGGTAGATAAGGGATTTTAATTACAGTTCAAGGATGAAAAATGCAAAATCTTTACTAGATAAGGTTTGGAGATTGCAACTGGTACACAGACAAAAGGTAAAATATTTTATTGAAATTGTGGTGAGAAGACATGTTTGATTACACAGATTGATGAGAGTTGGCTATGGCATAAAAGGTTGTGTCATGCGAATTTTGATTGCATTGTGAAGATCAGTTCAAGTAAGGCAGCTAGGTATATACCTAAGATTATGAAGCCCTATAATCTGGTATGTAAAGAATGTCAAATAGGTAAATAGGTCAGAACCTATTTTAGGAGTATACAAGATAAATCAAATGATGTTATTGATCTTATTCATATTGATTTTTGTGGCTCTGCTAGAGTTAAAAGTTTTCAAGGTGATATATATTTCATGCTAATCATTGATGATTATTATAGAATGATGTGGGTTTCTTTTCTTAAGGAAAAATATGAAGCTTTTGAAAAGTTTAAAATCTTTAAATCTAAAGTTAAAATAGAGACATGATTGAAGATTAAATGTTTAAGGTCAGATCATGGTGGAGAGTTCACATCTAGTGAGTTTAATAAATTTTGTGAGAAGCATGGTATAAGAAGACAATTTTATGCTCCCCGGACACCTCTGCAAAATGGAGTTATGGAAAGGAAGAACAAAACTATCTTGGATGCTTCTAGAACAATGATGATGGAAGCTATTCTACCTCATATCTACTGGAGAGAAGCAATGAGCACAACCTTTTATACATTTGACATAGTACATATCAATGGAGAAATCGATAAGACACCTTATGAATTATGGTTTGGCAATACACCTACAGTTAAGTATTTCAAAATTTTTGGTAGTAGAAGTTATATCAAGAGAGATGATATCATTGGGAAATTTGATCCTAGATGTGATTAAGGCATATTTCTTGGTTATTCTAATGAAAGAAAATAATCTGGATGTTATAACAAGAGGTTGTAGAGAATTGTGGAGAGTGCTAATGTCAAAGTAGATGAGCTAAACATAAGTCAAATCAGAGTTTATGAGAAGGAAATGGCAGTGGAAATGAATATACCTAAACCTGTAGCACCTTTACCGGAACAAAGAGTTGAACCAGTTACTCCGGTAGTATCAGAGAATTCTATAGTAATTGAAGAATAGGGAAGAGGAATAGAGAGTCAGAAGAATCCTAGGTATGTGAGATTGAATCATTCATAAGATCAAATAATTGGGGATAAAAGCAATGGAGTGATGACAAGA
Organism: Cryptomeria japonica; assembly: GCF_030272615.1. NCBI lineage: Eukaryota > Viridiplantae > Streptophyta > Pinopsida > Cupressales > Cupressaceae > Cryptomeria > Cryptomeria japonica. The sequence continues at coordinate 572,926,913 of NC_081405.1, forward strand.
AGAAGATTGGCAGCTAATGAGGTATGTTTAATTTCACAAGTTGAACCGGTATCAGTAATTGAAGCATGTAAAGCTGAATATTGGTTGAAAGCTATGGAAGAAGAATTATATCAGATTGAGAAAAATAACACATGGACCTTGGTTCCCCTCTAGTTGTCTTCTGGTTATTGAACTGTCTAACACTTTTTTGGGTCCAAAATTACTCCATGATCACTTTATTTTTTTGTAGGATTGAATGATGTTGTGCTACCAAAATTATGAGAATTTCTTAAAAATCATGTTGTAAAGGTCATATCTTCTTGGTTGGGTAGGTTTTGATATTAGTTATCATTATTCAATATTTGTTAACATTAAATGAGTTCTCATATTGGGAAAAAAATTGTGTGAGATAGTCATCATTAACATATGTGTAGTTATCGAGAATTATATATGTTACCAGTAGAAAAATGAAAAATGCTTTATATTTTTTCCATCATGTTAGGATAGAATTTAATCAATACTTATTCTTCTCTAATTATAATGTATCTATTAATTGTGAGAAAGAAGTTATTTTCATGTATAAGTTTTAACTAGTTACCTCTCCTATTTGTATGAATAATTTCAATATTAGGAAGAGAAACTAAAATGAAATAATTTTTCCTTTACAATATACTTTCATATTTTATATCAATGATGAAGATGTTTGTATATGAATAAAAATTTCTTTACTACTATCTTTCTCTAGAATATTTATTACTTTAGTAATGAAAATAAACTATGTTGAGCATATGCAATGACTCCCTCTCCTTATTAATGTTAATACAAAAAGAAATAAATTTAAGTAATGAATCACAATGCATAAGAGAACACCAGATATATGTTGAAAAACCAAATAGGGAAAAACCATGTTGAGAATCGACTCACAATATATAAAAATATTATAATATTATTTTAGGCTCACTACCAAGGAAGTGCATTGCTTGTTGAAGGAATTATAGTCTAAGATGTACTATCCTAGGACAATATACAAAGTACGTGTAGACTAAGACACACTATCTCAAGGGAAAATACAATTTTTTTGGAGAAGAATCACCATCTCCAAGAAAGGAACATGAAATATATGAATCAAAATGAATGGACCTTCAACAATATAGCCTCCAACAGTCTCCAAGTATGAAGTTATCCTTGAATCTTTGTCTCAAGCAATGAACTTCACAACAATCACCACAAAATTCTTCTATAAGAACTTTGCATCATTTATTTTGCAGATGATATGATCATATAAGTGAAAAAATCATATTGATCCATAAAATCATCATCACCATCAATACCAATTTAATCTTCTATATATACCATCTTCTTTATTGCAAACATCAATTAGGTTTCATAGAATAGAGGACAAGCATAGGTCATATCAAATCATCCACCAAAACATAATTGTGGTGAGTGCTTTCAATCAAAGAGATAGAGAGGACCTAAAAAATCATATCACTTTTTTCTAGAAACAATTCATATGTACTCACACATCTTCTAAGGTCAACACAAGGTAACATGCAGATACACCAAGCAACACACCACTAGTTGTTATTTTCTAAATTACAAAGCCCAATGTGTATCCTCACACACAAAGGTAGGACCCAAAATAAATGTTGCACAATATTCAAAGAAAGAGGAAACATTCAAGGATTCACCATAGGGTGAAGAAAACCTTCTATTAGCTAAACTAGAGTAGTTACCTTAAAACAAATATTCCAACTATAATGTACCATCAAACGAACCTTCCAAAACTATGGAGAGAACATAAGGATGTTCCTTGAACATACGAAAATATTCTCAAATCCCTTTTTTATCTTTCAACATCAAGATAATATTGGTACAACACAACTTATACTAAGCACTTCATTCTAGAGAGTCAGTCAAAGATAGAATACCATTATCACTACTTGTAGACTGCACCAGCTTCTAAAAATTGAATTGAGACATAATAAAGACATTGTAAACATGTTCTCCAAGAAATAGAACTTGAAATATCAATGCAAAGAAATGTGGAGCATTTTTTAGACTAATTTTGATAGACAACAAAACTACCAACCAACTACAATCACCAACTATATCAGTTATAACACTAAGGACTTGAAAAGATAGGAGTGCCATGTCAATGAAGCATAAAAATTATGTTAAAGTCCATAATACCATATAAAAATGCAAAGGAATGGAGAGCATTATTTTGGACACACATTAATTTATACTTGTGCAACAACTTACTTTATCAAGCTTCTAAGGACCAAAATCTCCTAGAAACATTATCTCATCACTAAATACAATATATTCACTCTAATGTAATGCATAAAATACTCATCTTAATATCTCAAACTATGTGAAATCATCATTCTAAATTTTCCATCAACCACATTATCAAAATCATCAATTGTATTACTCAGTGTAGACATTAGACACCAAGAAGGTGCATATCCATAGATCATCTATAATCGATATCAATCTATTCTTTGCATAAATCTATTCATACCAATCACATTAAACTCAATATTCCAACAATCTCCTTGCACATTGACAAACATGATCATACAATTCCATCATCACTTTCTTAACAATGACAATAATTCTCTATCGAACCAATCATCATATCATAAATTACAACAACAATCAAGGACAACATATATTGTCATAAATTTGGTTAACATAAATAATAACACATTTTCCCAATAATCTCCCCCTTTTTCATTGATGGAAACACTTACTGATGTATACAAAATGCAATGTTATTTGTTTCCATATCTGTATTCTCCCCCCCTTTCAACAATACCCCTCCCTCACTTTTCCATAGCATCTCTCGCCCTTTGTCATCAAGGACAAAGGGTGCATATATTCAGCTAATTCTATATTAACATTCTTATAGAGTTATTTTGATTTACATTCTTCTCTTTCAACAACAACACACAAACCATCTAATCCCCCTAAGAGTAGAAATCAACATAAATCTAGGACAATGATATATCTTGAAATTCTTCCCTGGATGGATGCACCAATAGATGCATCTTAGTCAAAAGAAGGAGGGGCAATAACCTCTACCTTAAAATTGATATACTCCAAAGTATCTTTTGAGAGTGCCTTAGTGAACATGTCTACAAATTGATCCTTGGTAATTACATACTCCAATCTGACTTCCTTCTCTGCAACTTTCTCCCTTAAGGAAAGATGTCAGATGCAAATATGCTTAGTCCTTGAATACATCACTAGATTATTTGAAATGTTTATAGCAATAGTACTATCATGCATGATAGGAATAGGTTCATATTAAATCACCTTAACATATTTTAATGTTCATTTCATACATATCACCTAGGTGCAATAAGATTTTGTAGAAATGTATTCTACTTTTGTAGTGGATAAGGAAACAAAATCTTGCTTCTTAATGAACTACGAGACCAATCGACAACCCAAGAAAAAATCACTTCCACTATTACTTCTCTTAGCATTAGCACAACTAGCCCAATTAACATTAATATAAGCTATTAGAGAGAAATCATTGTTCCTTTTGTTCCATAGACCATATATGAATTTAATTTCAAGTATCTGAATATCCTTTCGACAACTTTATCATGGGATTTCTTAGGATGAGCTTGATATCTGAAAACCATACATACAACATGCATAATATCTAGTCTAGAAGTAGTCAAGTACAACAATCTACAAAACATATACCTATAGTATGTTTGATTAAATTTTAGAGATTCATCATCCTTGCCCAAGTGACAACTAGTAGCCATGGGGGTACTTGTTTAACATTCTCCATACCAAAAAAATTTAGCATCTCTTTAACATATTTTTCTTGAAAGATAAAAATTCCATCATCTGACTAAGCAACTTAAAGACCAAGAAATAAATACAACTCACCAATCATTTACATTTAAAATTCATTCTACATTTCTTTTGCAAATCTCTTGCAAACACCATCATCTCCTCAAAAAACAAATGTCACCAACATGTACAACTACTATCAACAATTTGTCATCCTCAATCTTGAAATAATTATTACTATCTGCAATACCTTTCTTTAAGCCTTGTTGTTGTAGATATTTGTCAAATCTTGCAAACAAATTCTAAGGGCCTTGCTTGAAATGATGGGGTTAACCTAGCTTACTCACACTTCACCTAGTTGGTGTTGATCAATTCCACCAATCACTCCAGGAGTATCTTTGATCCAAGACCTCCAAGTCCTTTTCAATCTCTTCTAGTAATTTCTCTTTTCCAATCCCTAGGTGTTTGCAACAAGTGTTTGACCAGGAACCCTAACATTTAAAAGTGCCTCCCATATGCTCAATCTTGCTAATTTGACAACAACTTATCAATTTCACCCCCATACTATTGTGAGTCATTGCAGAGGTGTGGAGGTGACATTTTCCATGGAATGAATTCAATTTGGTCCATTTGTGGTTTTGCATTTACTATCTTTCATACCGATTTCACCAATTTGCCTAGAAATAGGGCTACAAGTAATGAGCCCCTATTAGGCCTCCAAAATTTGGTTTTCAAGGGTTTTGAGGGAATCAGTCCAAAAGACCTTGCAAAAAGCTTTTTTTTATTCAAACACTCACCCAACCATAATATATTTTGTTGGTTTTAGTCTTCTAACTTTCCGTACAATTCCCTAACCCAAAAATGAGGGTTTTGAAGGGTTTCTAGGCCTCTAACCGACAATGATTGATCAATTTAGTGATATGGGAATCTAAATGTCATGTCAAGGTTTCTCCTTGTAGTGGAAACTCTGTATGGACCTCATGAACCTCTCCAATTGATTTGGCTAAGGTTTTGAGTCCACCTCTACTTTATGCACTCAATTTTCATCCTATCTTCTCTAGCCGGGTTGCTCCTAGACTCGCATAGAACAAGGTGGTAGCCATGTTAATATCCACTTATAGAACTCCTCCCTACATATTTACACTATACAATTGGTTTCCTTCCATTTCCCAATAGCCTATGATGGTAGAGCGGAGGGATTTTATGGGGGAACCATTTTACAAGAATTTGCTATTTACAAGACAAAACTGGTTGTTTGGAAACACAACAATGAAAATACAAACTCACACTAACTACAAATCATGAAATGAAACAAATAGTACTGGAACACACCAATGAACTACAATCCAAAACTAGATCAATGGATTATGTACGTTAGGAAATAGGAAATCATCACAAGACAAGATAAAAACTAATAATCAATCACAAATGCGTTCATTGCAATGAATCTATCCTAAGACACATTCAATAGAGACATGAAAACAAAGCATACAAAACTAAATATTATGCAAACCGGATGACGATTTGAATGCTCCTTCCATGCGGCTCCATTGTTCTTCTTTCCTCTTCAAAGGGTTGTGGATCTCACCTACAAGTGCACATACATAATTGAAAGCAAGATTGACATTGATTATTGATCAAGAGTACTAGAAGTATAAATTCGATAGCCTGATTACCAATTATTAATTATTAACCAAGATTGAAGAAATTCATCCAATTTATAGAAGAATTGGAGAGATGACAAGATTAGCATGATAGTGATTCGAATGGAAATTCAAATCAAGAATAGCAAAATTATGACATGTCTATGACAAATTGCTATGCAAGGGTTTATGACAATTTATGACAAATTCTATGTCAAGAATTTATGACAATTTATGACAAATTTCTATGTCAAGAATTGACAAATTATGACAATTTTCTATGTCATTTCCATGAATTTAGGAGAGAAATAGGAGGAAATTGAAATTAGGAATTAGAAAATTAGGAAATTGATGGAATTAGGAAAATTAGGAATTAATAAATGATGAAATTAGGAATTAGGTAAATTAATTAATAATCTTTCATTTATTAATTAATTCACAAGGAGGAATAATTAGCCAATTAAATGAACATTTAATTGTAATGAGAAGACTTAGGATAAATAAACAATTTATTAATCCTAAGGGAAGAAATGACACACACAAGGTTAAATGATTAAATCACGAAACCCTAGAAGATGAATTAGGTCTTGATGAAAGATAATTGACTCGATTATGATTTGATTTTGGATTGATAAATGACCAATGTGATAAATGATTTAATTGAGAAAATGCGCCAATTGACGAGGAACAATGACAAATTGATCTAAATTGACATAATTGAGAAGGACGATGATCGATGACAAATCGATCGCAAAATGACAAGATCGAACAAGATGACAAGAGTTGATGATAAATTGATCCAAAATGACAAGATTGAAAATGACCACGATCAATGACGAATTGATCACAAAATGACAAGATCAAACATGACAACGACCGATGACAAATCGATCGTTAAACGACAAGATTGAAGGATTGATGATAAATCGATCGCCAGATGACAAGATTGATAAGAGGACAACGATCGATGACAAATTGATCGCAAGATTGACAGGAGGACAAAACCCTAATTAGGATTGACGATGTCCAAAATGATGACAAATAAGCACGCACATTGATGCAATAGGATAAGATCGATTAAAATCATGACTGGATAGTGTTGTCGACAAGACCAAATTCGAGAGCGAGATAAATGAAGAATGTAGAAGAAAGACTCGATGTTCGTAAATGATAAAAACCAAGTACGAATCATAGGAGAAATGTTAATGCGACACAAAAACCTAAAATGAGGCAATGCGCAAATGTTAAAGTATGATCCCGCAAGCGTTGACCATTTTTAGGTGTCTACATTTTGCCCCTCTTTGAGACAATGCGATTTTAAGCGTTGTTTCAAAGAACTTAATGAAAATGCCCCAGACAATGACAATGACATATGCATGCCCCCTCGAGGAATTGGCCGAAAATGCGCAGAAAAGAGGCCAATTAGTCGATAAGAATGATAGGATCGAACGGACTGACAATCGGATACCAGATGCATGAAGGACAAGCAATTGAAGATGCAAAAGATCGCGACCAACATAAGATGGAGAGGGTGCACTTCCATCTATGCACTGACAAAGATCTATAAATGAGGCCAAGAGAGGGAAAATTGCTCATTTGCACTAGACAAGGAAGAGAATTTGTTGCTCTGGACAAGGACACTTGCAGATAGATGGCAAACATTCCAATGGCGGATCACCTCGGGGAACATGTACGCACATTTAGACGATCAGATGATGTAGGAGCAGTGGTATGGATCTTAAATACCCTTGTTTTCAATTTCATGAATTTTGATTGCTTGCGGGACATTGCGGGGCCCACAGGGGATGCAGAAAAGGACTTCTGCGCTTGTGTAGGGTGAATCCTGTGCTTGTGTAGGGTCTTCTGTGCTTGTGTAGGGAGACATAGGCACAGGCTACCTGACATAGGCGCAGGTTCTTGGACACAGGCGCAAGTGTGCCTTGGAAACCCTAATTTTGGTGAAAACGGCATGCAAATGCTCCGGAAAGGGGGGACAAGGATAGGATAGGTCAAATGAGATGAAAAAAACCTTGATTAGACATGAAAATGAAGAAATGCAACTCATAGGAGAAAACCCTAAAACTGACAAAATTTGCCCCAATTGTGATGCAGAGTCGACAGTATCCGTTGATCACACGGGAGAACCGTCCAGATTGCTTTATGCTATGACATAGACTCAGGAGCACAGAGAGAGATACCTTAGCAAGAATTGGGATATACTATGTCACATTCATGCCCAAGATTAGGGCAAACATAGGACTACTTACCGCATTGGTAGAGCGATGGCATTCAGAGACGTCCTCCTTCCATCTGGCGACTGGAGAGGCGATGGTGACATTGGAGGATGTATGGCGTATCCTCCGCATTCTGATTCATGGAGAGATGATAGAGTATGACCCAGTGATAGGGAGAGACGCATTGTGCAGATTGTTTGAGTGCGACACAGATGATCTGGATATTGCCGAGAGGGAGATTGGCTGGGAGACTATGGCATCGGAGTATGATCGATGATATGTGGTGATAGCCGTGGTGATAGCATGTCTACTAGCAGGAGATAGACAAGGACATGGATTCCCTATTGGATGGGGAAGAGTGCTAGAGCAGATGGTGACAGAGGGGACAATGTACACATGGGGACCATGTGTACTGGCTATGCTCTATTTTCAACTGCATCAGATAGCATATCAGGGAGTGCAGACATTGAGCTGTGGAGTCACATTGCTACAGGTATGGACATCTGAGCACATAGCCATATGTCGACCGATTACAGATAGACAGGTAGTACCACATCGACCATATGTGTATTGCTATGGAGGAGCACTGAGACAGGGTCCTTTTGGATACATATTGTACTGGCAACACGAGCTAGACAAATTGAGAGAGTTCATATGGAGGCCATATCGTGATTGTCGGGGATGGTCAGATGACAGTGAGGAGTTACCATATTGTAGACAAGAGAGGTACTTGATTGGGCGGCCAGTGAATTGCCAGAGAGTGATTGAGTTGTACCTACCAGAGAGAGTCAGACAACAGTTTGGAGAGAGGCAGGATGTACCTAGGAGGACTGTACACTTTGCCCAATCACACAGAGAGACGAGTCAGTGGGGGAGTATGATTCAGCCACACACAGAGAGACGAGTCAGTGGGGGAGTATGATTTAGCCACACACAGAGAGACGAGTGCTGCTGGATCTCCAAAGTGCTAGTGTTTTAGTAGGTGTTGACATCAATGACAAAACCATACCAAAATACCAACAACCCTAACTCCACCGCTAAGCTCTTTAGGACCAAAGTTGTCATGACCACTTTTAAAAGTTGTCATGACAACTTTTACAACTTTACACATTTTGTCTTTTCAACCTAAGCAAACTTTTACAAGTCATTACTCATGACTTTTTAAGAATTCCTAAGGCTATTCTAAACCTCTCTAATGCTCACACCAAGTTATGCCTTTTTTGAACATCAAGAAGGCCATTTACCTACTCAAACTACCACCTACTCACAAAGTGCAAACCTAGGAAGAAAACTAACTCAACTAGGCCTACACTTGACTCAAAAAAAGCATTACACACACACATACCTTGGACCCTCCTGGAGTCCTTATTAGGAACCTGACTTGGCTAAGCTCAGTACAAGCCAAAATTGTGAAAGGACTATGAGCCTAAGTCCTAGGTGCTCCTACACCATTCCCCCAAACAAAAGAAAACTAAGTCACCTCTTTGGGCATCAGATTTTGATCAATGCCTAACTTCTTAAACTCTATCTCAAGCAGCCATGTAGCCTCAACTTCATCCATACCCTACCACTTAATTAGGTTCTCACAATAAATTTGATGCCTTGTCGTCTTAGCGATCCTTGAATTCAATATCTTTTCAGCCTTTGGACTTGGTTTTTCTAGTATTTGAAGGTTATTTACATCATCTAATACCTTTGAGTGACTACAATCTGAACCTTGAATTGGTCCTTTGTAAGAAACTAAGTTTGCTATGTTGAAAACCGGTGACAGTCCTATTTCAATAGGTAGGTCCACCTTGTATGCATTTTCTCTATACTTGGCTAGGATGGCACATGGACCCAACCTTCTCATCTGCAACTTATTAGGTACTCCTTGCTGTAGCCTTGCTTTGTTTAGGTGCACCATGACAAGATCTCCTACTTGGAATTGTAGGTTCTTCCTTCTCTCATCAACCTTTTGCTTGATTTTACTTGCGTTCTCCATCAATGCTTGCTTAACTAATTCATGTACCTCTTTCATGGACTGAGAAAAATATTCAACATATCCACTCCTTTTTGTTTCATTTCCTAAATCCCTCAAATCCAATATACCCCTTGGGTGAAGACCATAGACCACCTCAAAAGGACTCTTGTTTGTGGTTTTATTTATTGTGTCATTGTAAGCATATTAACACTTGATCCCATGTCTGATGATACTCCTTTGTAAGGCATCTCAATAAGTTTCCTAAGCTCCTATTAACCACTTCGGTCTACCCATCTGTTTGTGGATGGTAGGCTGATCCAAAACATAGATTGGTGCCAAGATTTTGCCAAAGTGTCTTCCAAGAATGACTCATGAACTTTGAGTCCCTATTTGAAACATTGCTCATGGGTAAGCCATGTATCCTTATCACTTCCTTGAAGAACAAATGAGATATATGGCATGCATCATGAGTGGTCTTGCATGGTACAAAGTGGGCCATCTTACTAAACCTGTCCACTATGACATAAATGCTGTCAAATCTGTGCTCTATCCTTGGTAAACCTACTACAAAGTCCATACTAATGCACTCCCAAGGTCTATTTGGTATTGGAAGAGGTTGGTATAAACCGACACTTGAAGAAGTGCCCTTGGCCTTTTGACAAACAATACAAGTCTCCACATACTTTTTCACATCTTGATTCATCCTAGGCCAATAATAATACCTTTAAACTAACTCTTGAGTCTTGTTGAATCCAAAATAACCACTAAGACTGCTATTATGCTTCTCTTGTATGGTATTTTCTCTCATTGACCCTCTAGGCACATAAAGTTGTCCTCCTCTAAACAATAATCCATCTTGCAAGGTAAAATCATAATACTCACTATGAAAATGATTTTTATAATCTTTGCATACCTTGTAGGCATTTGAGAATTCTTCATCATCTGGGTATAGGTCTCTAAAACTGCCAACACCTATGCTCCTTAACTGAATTTCTTGGACTGTCAAAAGTCTTCTGCTAAATGCATCAGCAACCTGGTTTAATTGACCCTTTTTGTGCTTGATTATGAATGTGTAGGTTTGCATATGCTCTACCCACTTCATGTGTGTGTGTCTGAGTTTGTCTTGTGAGTTTAGAAAGATTAAAGCTTGATTGTTTGTGTAGACTACAAATTCCTTAGGAAGGAGATAGTGTCTCCACTTCCTCAAAGCCTGCACTAAAGCATACAATTCCAAGTCATATGAGGAGTATTTCCTCTTTGCATCACTTAGCTTCTCACTATGGAAAACTACTGGTCTTTATTCTTGACTTAGGACAACACCTACTGCAATATTGCTTGCATCACATTCCATTGTGAAGAGTCTCTCAAAACTAGGCAACACTAACACCAATTGAGTAGCTATCTTTTCCTTCAAGGTTTCAAAACCTCTATTTTCTTGTTCATTCCACTGAAACTTTGCCTTCATTCCACCTCTAATAGTATCCAACATTGGTGCACATATAGCATTGAACTGCCTAATGAACTTCATGTAATACTGAGCTAGTCCATGGAAAGTTCTCACCTTTGTTGCTGACTTAGGAGTAGGCCAAGTTACTATGGCTTCAACCTTTCTAGGATCCATCTTGAGGTTTCCTTGAGACAACACAAACCCAAGGTGAACCAACTCCTGCTTAACAAATTCACACTTTTCCAAGTTCATGGTTAGCTTCTCTTCATACAATCTTTGTAGCACAATTTGCAAATGATTAACATGATCTGCCCTATCCTTACTAAAAATGAGAATATCATCTAAGTATACCACCACAAATTTACCTATGAAGTCCTTCATCACCTCATTAATGAGCCTCCTGAAGGTGCTTGGAGCATTAGATAAGCCAAATGGAATTACAAGCCATTCATAAAGACCCTCTGTTGTCTTGAATGTTGTTTTCCATTCATTACCCTCCTTAATCCTAATTTGGCGGTATCCACTTTTAAGGTCAATCTTGGTAAAGTATTTGCCTTCCCCTTGTTAGGTCCTGGAGACAACTGAGAGGGGGGGTGAATTAGTTGTCTAATAAATTCAAACCAAAAACAACTTAATGCTTAATACTGGTAAACTAGTTAAGTATGCCGATAGACAGTTTTAACAGTTAATTGCTATACCAGTAAGTATTAGTGTATGATGATAACTCAATGATGAAAGAATAGTACCAAACTGGTACTGAGAGGGGGGGGGGTGAATCAGTACAGAAAAAAACACAATCTTAGACCAATTTGTCAACAAACATTGTGCATTGACAGACAAAAAGTAGCACGGGTCCTAAAATAGAGTACAACCAGCAAAAGCCCTGAATAACCAAGACAAGCATGAACCGGTTAATACCTATCTTATCATACACTCTAACACTTCATTTCCATTTCACCCTAATACATGAACAAATAATCTACCATCAAAGATATACATATGAGCAACTAGATCAACAAGATTCACCGCTTGACAGAAAACAACAAAGCATCACATGAACAAGACATCACACATGACACACATAATTTTCATGTGGAAACCCAATAGGGAAAAAATATGGTGGGGATGAATACCCACAAGCTTGTTTTTGAACTCTTTAGAAGTCCGCTCTATTAGGAGCATTGTCTAGTTAAAGACTGATACAATAGGTTCTATTAGGAACCGATCCTATTAGGGATCACCCGGTTAAGGGATGGCAAGAACACCCGGTTAAGGGTTAAACCCTGTTAAAGGTTACCTTGTAAGAGGATTTCAAGAACTCAATTGTTTTGAGTCACCCTGTTAAAGGATTTGCAGCAAGCCAGTTAAAGCTACCCTATTAAGGGATTTTCCAACTGTTGAGGTGGTTAGAGATCAATAGGTATTACAATGATCTGGTAACAACACTCAATGCCAATGTAGATTTGCTTGAGCTTATCTTCACCTTCTGCACTTACACTCTGTAGGTATCATTCCTCTCCTTTTGGTCTGGCAAGAATCACGTATCCCTCTATTTGGATACACACACACAACTTTGGCCAACAACCTTAGAAAGAATCACAACATCGACCTTATAGGAAAACAAATAGGTCGGTAGCATAAACCCTAAACCCTAAAACTTTTTATGTTAAGGAATTCAAACGGTTCAATCCCGACCATCGAGTACACTGCATTAAATGCAACAGTCTTGATCCAATCTCCATCATCCATTTTCCACCTATTTCATAGCGGCTGATAACCCATCATACGTTATCACCGTTTACAAAATTTGCACATTCTCAAGGTAGATAGGAACAATCTCCTTCATGCAAGATCCTTCACGCGCACAAGGCTTATGTGGCAACATGATCTATCTTTGTTACCATGTTAACTCATCACACAAAGTCACCAGTTGAGCCACACAGGCTTGAAGCACTTCAACTGAAAACCTTGAAGTTGAGACTAGCAACCGGTAGTCATACATCGCTTCCATGTGTCAGTTCCCATAACCATATGCCGGTTCAACTTGAACAAACACACCACTTCACTTTGGCACAAATGCTGGTTCACAGTGTTATACCGGTTCTCACATATGCCGGTTCTCACCTCTTCAGCATATTGACATCAATGACAACATACAATGTCATTATGTCCTCATACCGGTTCACATAATGCCAACAATCTCCCCCTTTGGCATTGATGGCAATATACAAAGATATCTCTCCGCTTCACATCTTCTCCCCCAATTTTTGCAGATATCTTCTTTACTTCTCATCTTCTCCCCCTTTGACAACAATGCCAAAGTGGAGGCACAAGCTTCCCTGGTCCATTATGCAATACCTAACTGATGTGGAGCATATACCTTTAGTTTACCTCCTGAAGGGGCAACACCCCTAATTCACCTCTTAAGTACATAAATGTAGCCTTTGGGAGAGGCTTGGTGAATATGACTGCTAATTGCTCCAAACTGGAAACATGTTCTAGTGCAATCTCTTTGTTTTGAACCTTTTCCCTCAAGAAATGATACTTAAGCTCAAAGTGCTTAGTTCTAGAATGTAAAACTGGATTCTTGGAGATATTAATTGCACTGGTATTGTCACAAAATATACTTACTAGTTTAGATACAGGAACTTTGAAGCCATTTAATACATGCTTCATCCAAATTGTCTAAGTGCATGAAAGCTGCAACATACTCTGCTTCTACTGTAGACTGAGAGATACAACTCTGCTTCTTACTCATCCATGAGACCAGTTTACCACCGAGAAAGAATGCACCATTGGTTGTCCTTTTCTGGTCATCTATATTACCTACCCAATCAGCATCTGTGTAGACTTTCAAGTTGAAATCCTTGTTATATGGATACCACAATCCATAGTCAACAATTCCCTTTAGATACCTAAGAATCTGCTTGACCGCAACCAAGTGGGATTCTCTTGGGATTTTTTGGAATCTTACAGTAATGCCAACTGCATGTGCAATATCCAGTGTGCTATGCACTACATAATGCAACTTACCAATCATTGATTGGTATTTATTCTCATCAACCAATGCTGAGTCATCTTCTTTGGATAGTTTACAACCGGTCACCATCAAAGTACCAACTAGTTTTCTATCTTCCATGCCAAACATCTTCAACACCTCTTTGACATACTTGGATTGAGTGATAAAGATTCCTTCTTTCATCTACTGGATCTACAGTCCAATGAAGAATTTAATCTCCCCTATGAGTGACATTTCAAACTCTTTCTTCATCTCATCTGGAAACTCATGACTCATCTTATCATCTCCACCAAAGATAATGTCATCAACAAATACCTCACAGATCAGGATCTGATCTCCTTCAGACTTCAAGTAGATATTGCTATCTTCACTTGTTCTCTCAAATCCAATCTTCACAAGATGGGAATGCAGATGTTCATACCATGCTCTAGGTGCTTGCTTTAGACCATATAAGGCTTTATGTAGCCTACATACCATGTCTCTGTCTTCAGATAGGGAAAAACCATCTGGTTGCTCAATATACACCTCCTCTTCAAGTAAACCATTTAGGAATGCATATTTTACATCCATTTGATATACTTTGAAACCTTTAAAAGCTGCATATGCAAGAAGTATATAGACTCCTTCCAATCTGGCTACAAGAGAAAAGGTTTCTCCATAGTCTTCTCCTTCTTCTTGAGCATATCCTTTGCACACCAATTTGGCTTTGTTCCTAATCACTATGCCATCCTCATTCAACTTATTTTTGAAAACCCATTTGGTACCAATGACATATTTATGCTCCGGTCTGGGTACCAAGGACCATGTACCATTTTTCTCTATCTGGTCAAGTTCCTCTTCCATTGCCTTGATTGAGTCTTCATCTTTATGGGCCTCTTTGAATGATTTAGGCTCAAATTCAGAGATCATACATGAGTTTTCTCTGACCTTTCTTCTTGTAAGGATTTCTGCATCCTTATCTCCTATGATCTGCTTAGGATCATGATTCAGCTTGACATACCGAGGAATGGTCTTAATGGATTCCTCTTGCTTTTCTTCTTTATCCTCACCTTCATCAGTACCAACATCTACATCTACCGGTGTAGGAACACTGTTACTGGTACTTGGTTGACTGACAATCGGTTCATTTACCACTTGCTCACTACCGGTTTCCTCAGTTTTCTCAGAGGTTTCATCAACTCTTACATTGATGCTTTCCATAATTCTTTGAGTCCTATTGTTGAAACACTTGAGAGCTTTGCTATTGGTGGAGTGGAATATCCTAGGAATATTCCCTCATCACATTTCACATCAAATTTTCTCTGGTGTTCACTCCTCTTGATGTAACATTTGCTACTAAACACTCCAAAGTAGCTAACCATAGGTGTCTTACCGGTCCAATACTCATAAGCATTTTTATCCTTACCTTTCTTGTTGAGTACCCGATTCATTGTGTAGACTACAGTGCTCACCACTTCTCTCCAAAAGGTGTGAGCTACCTTTCCTTGAATCAACATGGTTCTAGCTGCTTCATCCATAGTTCGGTTATTCCTCTCTGCTAGGCCATTCTACTGTGTAGTCCGGGGGGCAGACAATTGCCTCTTGATGCCATGTTCTTCACAATACTTGTTGAATTCACCAGAAGTGAATTTCCCTCCTTGATCAGTTCTCAGGCACTTGATCCTTTTACCACTTTCCTTCTCCACTAATGCTCTGAAAGCCTTAAACTTTATAAAGGCTTTAGACTCGTCTTTCAAGAATGTGACCCACATCATTCTTGAGCACTTTTCAGTGAGAATCATGAAGTACCTATCACCCTGCACACTTCTAGTTTTCATAGGACCACACAAATTAGTATGCACAAGATCAAGCAAGTTGTCAGCAGTGAAAGATTTACCTTTAAAGGTTGAGGAAGACATTTTTCCCAATTGACACTCTCTGCACAAGGTATTATCCGGTTTTCTTAGCACCGACAACCCTCCAACTGCCTTGATCTTACTAGCCTTCACAATGTTATCAAAGTTTACATGGCAGAGTCTCCTATGCCATATCCAACTATCATCAAATCTAGCCATAAGACATGTACTTATATTTGCATTCAGCTGAAATAGGTTAGCTTTGGTCTGTATGCCAGTGGCCACCAATTCACTATTCTTTCCTTTGATTTTGCAAACTCCATTCTTGAATTCTAGAGTGAGGCCACTATCATTCAGCTGGGCAACACTCAGAAGGTTGTGTCTAATACCATCAACCCAATACACATTGTCAGCACTGCTCTTTCCATTTAGAGAGATAGACCCTCTGCCTTTGACCATGCATGGTGCATCATTGCCAAAGCAGACCACACCACCATCATACTCTTCTAAGGATAGAAACTTGCTTCGGTCACCAGTCATATGGTGAGAACAACCACTATCAATGATCCACTCATTGGAATTATCAAACTGGGAGACAAGAGCCTTCTTGTCTGACACATCTTCCTTGACAACAACAAACACAATATCGTAATTTTCTTCATCCTTTGATTTCTCATCTGTGACACCTTCATCAACTGCCACAAAATAGTTTCTCTGGTTTCCTCCTTTGAAATTCTTGAACCTTTCTGGTTTGTCTTTGTTGTCGCCATTAGGAAAATTTACAACAATATGTCCTATCCGGTTGCAAGAAAAGCATTTCAAAGGTAGCTTACCTCTGTATTTGCTAGTTCCTTTAGGAAGTTTCCTAGCAAGGAGAGCTTCAAATGCCATCAGAATCTCCTCATCATCCATTTCTCTGCTCTGTCTTGGTTCACCATTAGTGCTAGCTTCTTTCCCTTTTCTGGATGGTACAACAAAAGCTTTAAAAGCTGATTCAGTCTTTTGAACACTGCCATCAAAACTATTTAGCTCATAGGCTGTCAACTTTGTAATGATGGAGTCTAAGGATACCTTAGTCTTGTCTATTGATCTCAGCTCTTGAATAGCAACAACCCTTATTGCATAGACCAGAAATAGGGATCTTAGGACTTTTCTTACCATAGTGGAATCTTCTATTTTACCACCTGCACTCTTGATATCTCCAACAACGGTTTTGATTCTTATTCCATACTGTTGAATGGTCTCACCTTCAATCATCCGCATATATTCAAACTTCCCTCTGAGGCTTTCTTCCTTAGCTTGTTTTACATGCTCATCACTGCCATAGATATTTTCAAGAGTATCGCATACCTCTTTGGGATTTACCTTATCTTGGACATCAATAAACTCAATGTCAAATAAACTACTAATTAGGGTTTTTGTGACTTGCCCATTCTCCTATGTCTCTCTCTTTTGGTCATCGGTGAGAGTACCAGTAGGGGCATCATAGTCATTCTCAACATAGCTCTAGTGTTGAGCACCCATGCTTCTGATGTATATCTTCATTCTGTATTTCCATATACTAAAATTTTCTCTGTTAAACTTTGGACCATCCCTCTTCATCATTAGATTGGGATCTTTACCTCAAGCAGTTAAGCTTATAGCACAGAGGATCTGGAGGATGCTCTGATACCAATTGATAACTCAATGATGAAATAATAGTACCAAACCAATACTAAGAGGGGGGGGGGTGAATCAGTAACACAGGTCCTAAAACAGAGTACAACCGGCAAAAACCCAGAATAATTGAGACAAGCATAAACTGGTTAATACCTATCTTATCATATACTCTAACACTTCATTTCTATTTCACCCTAATACATGAACAAGTAATATGCCATCAAAGATATACATATGAGC
The DNA here is from genome assembly GCF_030272615.1 of Cryptomeria japonica. Taxonomy (NCBI): domain Eukaryota; kingdom Viridiplantae; phylum Streptophyta; class Pinopsida; order Cupressales; family Cupressaceae; genus Cryptomeria; species Cryptomeria japonica. Next base: position 572,944,751 of record NC_081405.1, read on the forward strand.
AACTAGATCAACAAGATTCACCGCTTGATAGAAAACAACAAAGCATCACATGAAGAAGACATCACACATGACACACATAATTTTCATGTGGAAACCCAACAGGTAAAAATCACGGTGGGGATGAATACCCACAAGCTTGTTTTTGAACTCTTTAGAAGTCCTTTCTATGAGGAGCCTTGTCCGGTTAAAGACTGATACAATAGGTTTTGTTGGGAACCAATCCTGTTAGGGATCACTTGGTTAACGGATGGCAAGAACACCCGGTTAAGGGTTAAACCCTGTTAAAGGTTACCTTGTTAGAGGATTTCAAGAACTCAATTGTTTTGAATCACCTTGTTAAAGGATTTGCAGCAAGCCGGTTAAAGCTACCTTGTTAAGGGATTTTCCAATAGTTGAGGTGGTTAGAGATCAACAGGTATTAAAATGATCTGGTAACAACACTCAATGCCAATGCAGATCCGCTTAAGCTCATCTTCACCTTCTGCACTTACACTCTACATGTATCACTCCTCTCCTTTTGGTCTGGCAAGAATCACGTATCCCTTCTTTTGGATACACACACAACTTTTGCCAACAACCCCATAAAGAATCACAAATTGACCTTATAGGAAAACAGATAGGTCGGTAGCATAAACCCTAAACCCTAAAACCTATTACGTTAAGGAATTCAAACGGTTCAATCCTGACCATTGAGCACACTGCATTAAATGCAATAGTCTTGATCCAATCTCCATCGCCCATTTTCTACCGATTTCATAGCGGCTGATAACCCATCATATGTTATCACCATTTACAGACTTTGCACATTCCCAAGGTAGATAGGAACAATCTCCTTCATGCAAGATCCTTCACATGCACAAGGCTTACGTGGCAACACGATCTGTTCTTTGTTACCATGCTAACTCATCACACAAAGTCACCAGTTGAGCCACATAGGCTTGAAGCACTTCAACCAGAAACCCTGAAGTTGAGACTACCAACCGGTAGTTATACAGCTCTTCCATGTGCTAGTTCCCATAACCATATGCCGCTTCACCTTGAACAAACACATCGCTTCACTTTGGCAGAAATGCCAGTTCACAGTGTTATACTGGTTCTCACATATGTCGGTTCTCACCTCTTCAGCATATTGACATCAATGACAACATACAATTTCATTATGTCCTCATACCAGTTCACATAATGCCAACATATGAAACATAAACACAAAGTCATCCACAACACATAACACCAATATTTGTATGTGGAAACCCTGTAAGGGGAAAAACCACGGTGGGAAACCTTACCCACAATCAGATGATACTACTGCAGATAGTAAGTGTACATAAATGAGGTATGCACATGCAGAAAGGCCAACAACCTAGAGCTCACTGCTCAATCACAAAATGGGAGTCACACTGACTACAGTTGGATGGTTAAATCCAACAAGATAGTACTGCACAAAATAACATCTTCATATGCAGGATTCAGTACTGGTGTAATGTTGACATGCTTTCACAAAAACCTAGCTTCACCTTCAAATGATGTCTTCGTGTATAGCTCAGCTTAAACTCGCATATACCTTCACACAATCTTTTTTCGCATTCCACATTTGATCTTACAAATAAGATCTTACATTTAAACCATAGCCTAAGACCAATTTTAGTAGGTTGGCTCTACAAGATATTACAATAAAAACATTTTACAAACAATATAATATCCAATGCAATAACTGATTGAACATATCGGCTTAATGCATTTACAACAATAATTAATCATTTCCATAGCGTGCCATGTTGATCTGGAAAAGATAAATCTGTCGGTGTAACCCTAGACCTATTTGTCGGTAACAAAAAATATGCAACTATGAATATACCAATGATCAAAAATCTAGGACAAGATGTCTAGATGATGTCTTTGACATAACCATGTGTCTTCCATGCTATTCCAAGTGCTGGTGATCATTATATCTCTCCGGTGTACCATATACTAGTAACTGTGCAATAGTTACTTGCTTGCCGGTGAATGTTGTTGGATCTCCAAAGTGCTAGTGTTTTAGTAGGTGTTGACATCAATGACAAAACCATACCAAAATACCAACAATCTCCCCCTTTGGCATTGATGACAACACAAAATGGAAAAACCATCAAAGTGCCAAAACAGAAATGCCAAGTATCAAAAACCAACAATCTCCAAAAAGATCATAACCAGAAATCAGAGAGTAATAATCTCTCCTAAACAACAATCTCTCCCCTTGGGAGCAAGATGTGTTTTCCATACCAATATCTCCAAAAGAACATGTGTTTTTCCATATATATCTCTCCCCTTTTGACATCAAATGCCAAAGTTAGAATAAAACCAAGTTCATATACAAAATACCAACCAATTTAATATAGCAACTACTCCCCTTGAGAAGTAGCTTCCTCATCAAAGATCGAAATAAAATATTTCTCTATTAATTCTGCTGGTTGATGACAAACATCAACTATCTAAGTCTTTACCGATGATGGTATGACTCCAAGATGATCTCTGAGATATTCAAAAGTCTCCTTAGGCAAAGGTTTAGTGAAAATATCTGCAATCTGCTCTTTAGTATTCACATAAACCAGTTTTATCTCCTTAGCTTCAACTTTCTCCCTTAGAAAATTTAGTTTGATAGAAACATGTTTGGTTTTAGAACGTAATACCAGATTCTTAGATATATCAATTACTGCAGTGTTGTCAATATAGATAGTAATAGGTTCCTTTCATTTTACCTTTATATCTTTTAACATTTGCTTAAGCCATAGTACCTGTGTACAGTTAGTTGCTGCTACAAAATATTCTGATTCTGCTGTTGATAAAGATGTACAACTCCATTTCTTACTTAACTAAGAAACTAGTCTGTTTCTAAGAAAAAATGCTCTGCCGATGGTGCTTTTCCTATCATCCACATGTCCTTCCCAATTTGCATCTGTGTATGCACACAATTCAAAGTTTTCATCTCTATGATATCATAATCCAAGATTTATAGTGCCTTGTAAGTACCAGAAAATCCTTTTTACTGTTGATTCATGATTTTCTCTAGGATTACTTTGAAATCTTGAAACAATACATACTGTATTCATAATATCAGGTTTGGTTTGTGTCAAATACAGTAAACTTCCTATCATAGATTTGTATCTAGTTGGATTAGCAGGTTTAGATTCATCCTTTTGTGATAATTTGTCATTTGTTGTCATAGGTGTGCTTACCGGTTTAGAGTTCTCATCCTAGATTTCTTTAGTAACTCTTTTAAGCATTTGGATTGACTCAAGAATATACCTTTATCAGTCTATGAAATTTGCAATCGTAAAAAGAATTTTATTTCTCCAATCATAGACATTCCAAATTCTTGCTACATTTTAATAGAAAATTCATTACATAATCCATCTTCTCCTCCAAAGATTATATCATCAACAAATACTTCTATAATCAAGATTTCATCATTAGTTACTTTATAATATAAATTGTTGTCTACATTTCCTTTAGTAAAACCAATCTTTAAAAGATACTTATCCAATCTTGCATACCAAGCTCTTAAGGCTTGTTTTAGTCCATACAGAGCTTTTCTTAACCTGCATACCATATCATTGTCATCTATTAAAGAAAATCCATCAGGTTGTTCAATGTATACTTCCTCTTCAAGATCTCCATTCAAAAATGCACATTTACTATCCATTTGATAAACTTTGTAGCTCTTGTGTGTTGCAAAAGCCAAAAATAATCTGACTGCCTCAATTCTAGCTACTAGTGCAAAGGTTTCATTGTAATCAACTCCTTCTTTCTGAGAATATCCCTTACACACTAGTCTTGCTTTATTTTTGACAACGTTACCATCTTCATTAAGTTTGTTTCTAAATACCCATTTGGTTCCAATTACATTTTTATCTTTAGGCCAGGGAACTAATGTCCAAGTGTTGTTTTTCTCAATTTGTTCTAATTCTTCTTCCATAGCTTTAAACCAAAATTTATCTTCACATGTCTCATTAAGAGATGATGGTTCAATTTGAGAAATAAGACATACCTCTTCATTTTCCAATCTTCCTCTTGTCATAACTCCTTTAAACTTGTTTCCAATTATCTGATCTTCAGAATGATTCGGTCTTACATATCGGGGTGTCTTAGTTTGTTGTTGTTCCTCAATTACTATGGAATCTTAAGATGGTACCGAGGTAACTAGATCTTCATTATGTACCAGTGGATTTAGAGTAGGTTCATTTCTCAAAATTTTTGTTGCCGGTTTAGAGTCTATATACCTTGAAGTTCCTCTAAATTGTTCATCAATCTTTACATTTGTACTCAACAATTTTCTGCAATCTCTTGTTAAAACATCTATATGCTTTTCTCTTAGATGAATAACCAAGAAATATTCCTTCATCACTTCTAGGATCAAATTTGCCAATATACTCATCTCTCTAATATAATATTTACTTCCAAAAATTCTGAAATACTTAAGAGTAGGAGTATTACCAAACCATAGTTCATGAGGGGTCTTACCGGTTTCACCTTAGATGTGAACTTTGTTAAATGTATAGACCGCTATGTTGACTGCTTCTCTCCAATACACATGTGGTAAATTTTCTTCTGATAACATACTTCTTGCTACATCCAAGATAGTTCTATTTTTCCTTTCAACAACTCCATTCTATTGTGGTGTCTGAGGTGCTGATAGTTGTCTTTTGATTCCATTCACTTCACAGAATGTATTAAATTCCTTAGATGTAAATTCACCTCCTTGATCTGATCTTAAACATTTGATTTTCTTAACGGTTTCATTTTCAACCATTGCTTTGAACAATTTGAACTTTCCAAGTGCTTCTGATTTTTCTCTAAGAAAAGTAACCCAACACATTCTATAATAGTCATCAATGATTAGCATGAAATATCTATCACCTTGTAAGCTTTTAGTTCTAGCTAGACCACATAAATCAGTGTGAATCAAATCAAAAGAATTATTTGATTTTTCTGGAATACTTTTGAAACTAGCTCTAACTTGTTTTCCAAATTGACATTCTTTGCATACTGTATTCTGAGGTTTGACAATTTTAGGTAAATCTCTAACTGCCTTAGTGGTACTGATCTTTACCATGCAATCAAAGTTTACATGACATAGTCTCTTATGCCATAACCAAATTTCATCTATATGTGCAATTAAGCATGTCTTTTCATTGTTATTCAAATGAAAGATATTACCTCTAGTCTGATTACAGGTTGCAATTTCCAAACCAGTTATGCTCATGATTTTGCATTTTCCCTTTTTAAATTGTAACTGAAATCCTTTCTCAACTAATTGACCAACACTCAAAATATTATGCTTTAATGCTTCAACATAGTAGACATTGTTAGTGTTATGCTTACCATCAAGAGATATTGAACCCTTACCTTTGATTGAACAAGCTTTATCATCTCCAAATCTCACTAAGCCTCCATTGTATTCTTGAAAGTTCAAGAATTTACCTTTGTCTTCTGTCATATGGCGTGAGCATCCTGAATCAATGATCCATTCATCCTTTACTTAAACTTTAGCTGCCAGAGCCTGTACTACTGGTTGAGAAGTAGGTGTCAGTTGATCTTCTGTTATAGCAAAAAAAACCCATCCATTGTCTATCGGATCCTCATCAGACTCATCAGTCACACCTTCATGAGCAATGTAAAAAGATTTGTCTTTATTCTTCTTAAATTTGTATCTCTGATATTTAGGGTTAGGCTTGTATGTTCTTATAGCTTCTTCTCTTAGTCTAGCATGTCTATCAGGGCATCTTGAAGCCATATGACCAATCTTATTGCAGTTAAAACATTTAAAGGGTGCTTTACCTTCATACTTACTTCCAACTGGACCTTTAGGCATTTTCCTTGCAAATAGTACTTCAAGTTCTTCATTTTCTTTCCTACTTTCTTCAAGTTCTCTTGCATAAAAGGCTTTCCAATCAGATTTGTCAAATGATGGAGTAGATGATGTTGATGCTTTAAAGGCCAAATCTGTCTTTATAGTAGCAACATGACCAAATTCTTCAATTTCAAAAGCTGAAAGTTTCCCAATCAATGTATCCCTAGTAACTGATGTATTAGACATTGTTCTTAACTCATTTATAGCAGTGACTTTCATTTTATATGCCGGTGGCAATCCTCTTAAAACTTTTGAAACAATTTCATCCTCACTTAAGGTTCCTCCACAACATTTAATACCCAAATCAATTTCATTTACTCTTTCCATAAAAGAAGAAATCCTTTCATCTTCTTCCATTTTTAGATGATCATACCCGACTCAGAAGCTTTCAAGTTTTGCAATTTTGATTGTGGAATCTCATTCATTCAATGTTTCCAAATGATCCCAAATAGCTTTAGCAGTAGACCTATCGAATAGTCCTATGATTTGTTGATCTGACAATGCGCTCAAAAGTGCTTCTCTTGCTTTGCAATCATTTTCCTCATCTTTTGTCAAGTTAGCTGGACTGGGCTAACCTGACATAGCAGCAGTATAACCATTCTTTGTAACTTCCCAGATGTCTTTTCCAATGCAATTTAGATGTGTCTCCATTTTGATCTTCCTTATGCCATAGTTGGTTCCATCAAGTTTAGGACTGTCCTTCCTGAAATAATTAGTAGACATTGGATCTCCTCAAGCTGTTAAACTTCTACAAAAGAGGACTAAGCTCTGATACCAATTGTTAGGTCCCGGAGATAGCTGAGAGGGGGGGGTGAATCAGTTGTCTAATAAATTCAAACCAAAAACAACTTAACCAACTTAATGCTTAATACCGATAAACTAATTAAGTATGTCGATAGACAGTTTTAATAGTTAATTGCTATATTGGTAAGTATTAGTGTATGAAACATAAACACAAAGTCATCCACAACAAATAACACCAATATTTGTATGTGGAAACCCTGTAAGGGGAAAAACCACGGTGGGAAATATTACTGTGTGGGGGAAAAAGTGACACTAAGCAAACATGCCCTAATCTCACTTTCAATCACACATTTGTGGAATACGAAAGAGCTTAGAGGTATCACAAAATTGGCTACTTCTTTTTGTGGAAGAGAGAGCCACGGGCTACCTATTAGGATTTCTATTCCTTTGTTGTAATAGAAAGATGAAATGATGCAAGTTCAATTCCTAACCCCAAAGTGCAAGTATGAACTAATAACAAGATTGCAGAATTGAACTTAAACAATGGAAAGCTGTAAACACAAGGATAAAAGGAGACTGCAGATGTGTACCTGGGGTTAAAATCTGAGTGAAAATGTTCGGGACGGGGGCGTGGGCGCCACTGTCCTGATTCTACCCCTGAAACTGCTCTGGAAATTGCTATTTTGCAACCTGAAAAGCTGTCAAAAATGTTGAAAATTGCTGTCTGACAGAAGGACCAGGGCGCCCAGTGCCCCTGTCCCAAGGACTAGGATGCCCAATGCCCCTATCCTGGCAGGACCAAGGCGCTCAGCGCCCCTGTCCTAGCAGGACCAGGGTGCCCCATGCCCCTGTCCTGGTCTTTTTCTTTGGAATTTGGTGTGAAGTTCAGTCTCCGTCTGCTTTCGTCGGATCTGCAACTTGCAGCATCGTCCGAATCCCGAAACCTGCACTTATATCTGAAAAGGGTATGGTGGGCGGCTATATAGGGTTTTGCCTTAGTCAAACCCCCGCTTCGGTGATTTCCACCTCCACAAATAGCCAAGTTGTATTGTAAAATGTATTGTGTGTGCAGACCTTGTGTGTGTGCAAGATCCTAAGATGCAAGTAAGCAAACTAGAGCAACCTAGAAAGTAAACCCTAATTGCTTGTAAATGATAATGTAAATGCTCAAAATCAAGATGCAAAGTGATCTAAAGCATAAATACAAATGACATAATGAGGCTTATGCAAAGACATGAAAACAACATGAAATCATACCCAACCCCAAGGGAGGGGTACAAGCCAATCTTCAGTCGGTGATCCCCTATTGCTCTTCAATGTCTTCAAAGCCCTAAATGGATGAATGAAATTGATGAATGCTTGATGGATGGATGTTGAATGTTGTTGAAGTCTTCAAAGATCTACTCTTTCACTGCATAGAAGGCCCTGAAAACCAAAATTTCGTATCCCTTCAAATGAAGAAAGACAACTCTTATATATGAAACCCTAGGTCTTAATTTCAACTTTTGGCCGACCTAGAAATTGAATCTCCCACCAATTTCTTGGGGTTAAGATTTATTTTATGATTGGATCATGCTCCTAAAATTTTGGGAAAAATGTCCGGGACCATGTGCACGCCGGGCGCCATGGTCCCAACAACTTTTCACCAAATTTTTAGGGCCGTCGGATATGATGATTTTAGAGAGAATCCCGAAGTTACAGCTGATTTCGAGATGTTTTGACCCCCGAAATCAAGCCCCCAAGTTCAAAATAGGACCTAATTAGGGTTTTTGATTAAATGATGTATTGGAAGAATAAAATGAAAGGGGCACACTTTAATGAAAAGGGCCCAACTTTATTATATGGGAGATGATAAAATAGAACCTTAGACCTAATTAATTTAATTAATTAAGTGCTAAAGGGAAAATGCAATGCAAAATGAAAAATGCACTAAGGCGGGTGCTAAACTAGGTGTGAAATTGTACCACCCTAGCAAGTGCATACAATTTACGACGCTACATTTAGCCCCCACTTTAGCGGTCATATGAACACTACGTGCATATGCCAGCTAAAGTACAGAAAAGTAAACATTATTTGAAAAAGGATATATCCATAAGTTGTCGGACGAAGCCCCCAGTGGTATCTGCAGTACACAGTTAGGAACCGCACCCTACAAAACACACATTAGATCACAAAATCACCTAATGCTTACTAAGGAAGGTGATGAAAATTCAAGGGTAGCTATATGCCCCCCCTGTTTTGGCTTGCAAATTTTAGTGAGTTGAAACAGGGTATCATGTTTACCACTTCGAATTGGTAAAGAATATTGATGACAAATGCTCACAAGAAGATTTGATATGAGATCAAAAACTAATGGAGAATCATTTGGTAAGAAAGAGGACTAAATCTCAATTCCAACACAACAAAGAGTGTGAGGATTTGAGAGTTCTCGAACACAAGATGAAGGTTGTAAATGGAAACAAAATGCAAAGAGAAGAAAAGAAAGGAAAAAAGCATGAATACACACATTGGTGATCCATGAAAAGAATAGTGAGAGAGAAAACATGGAATTCTCACCCCTAGATCTTGTCTAGGTGATCCATGGGAAAAAGGACATGGAAAACTAGCCCCTAGAGTCTGTCTAGGTGATCCATGTAAGGGAGGAGAGTGAGAAATTCTAGCCTTATGCCGCTAGTTCCACTCAACCTCGTGCATGTGTGTGTAAGTGAGGTTAGAAGCACCTCATAGGTGTCTATGCCCGAGTATGCTACAACCTATATATGTATAGTACAAAAGCATGACATCTCGCTCTAAGAGTCGGTGCTCTGGTTCCGAGAATAATCACCTTGTATAAAAGAAAAATGGAGACAGCTCGCTCTAAGAGTCTGTGCTCTGGTTCCGAGAATGACCCATTGCTCAAAAAGTGTAATGTTTATGTAATAAGAAAAGTAGAACAAGGATACCTACCTTCATCACAAAAGAAGATACCCCAAAAAATGCAACAATGTCATAGATCCAAGCAAGAGAGTTTTGCACTCTTTAAGCAAGGATAAGATAATTGAAAATGTTGGGAAAAATGGTGTCTCAACCTTGCATTTATGCGAGGTTACTATTTATAGTAAGTTTTCATTTGAGCACGAAATGGTGCAAAACTCTCCCTGAAGCTTCTGGTTGGCTAGATAAGCATTTCGGTAAAGTTTCATCGCAAGGTCATAGCTAGTTTTGAAGATATTAAAGTTTTCGTCTTGGAGGGGTGCAATAAAATATTTAAACTTAATTTTGGGGACTTTAGAGGCTCCAAAACGCCCTGAAAAGTGGTCGTAACCAGCGAAGCAGGTTACAAGGTGATAGAGAACTTCGCGAGCTTTCCGGCGCTTCAAACGGTTCGTCAATCGGACACCCGGTTCTCAAGTTATGGCCTCCGGAAGTTTGTACTCCTGAAATAGGAAAAAAATAATTTGTATCGGATACATAAATGAGCTGTAAAAGGGAGCGACATGTGTTGATGTGTGCTTTAACATGTCATAGGGCATCTAGAAGGGAGATAAAGTCGGCTACACCTTATTGGGTGGTTTTAGCCCATGGTTTTGTAATACCGTTTGACGGTTTCTTGTATTGTATCTCCTATTTATGAGGTGTGTGAGATAGAGGTTGTGTGTAAGAGTCTTATGGCTATTGAGTTGCCTCTGAATCTCTGATTAGTGGTACTCTTGCGAAGAGCTTGCTCTGCAAGTATGTTGTAATCTATTTTGATTGCTGAATAAAATATTGAGCTGCTTTTGGAGTGTGGGGTTTTTCTCCCGAAAGGGTTTTCCCCACGTAAATCATTGTGTTGTGGTATGAATGCTATTATATCTATTTCTATTTTTCTGTAACTGTTTTAATGATCTGAAAAAGCTACTTTTGGAGTGTGGGGTTTTTCTCCCGAAAGGGTTTTCCCCACGTAAATCACTGTGTTGTGGTATGAATGCTATTATATCTATTTCTATTTTCTGTAACTGTTGTAACGATCTGAAAAAGTTTTGCATTACCCTCCTCTCAAGGTTAGTGTAGGAAGTTGTTTCCGCTACTTAACTTCCTTACAAGTGGTATCAGAGCCTGATCACCTTTGGTTTCAATTGTGGGCAGTTGGGTTTTTTGAACTAATCCAGATTTGAGTGGGAGCTTGTGCAGAAGACACTTTTTGATCTTGTTGCAGGAATATTCAGATGGCGAGTTCGTCAGGGAGAATAGAGGTGGAGAAATTTAATGGAAGTAATTTTGAGATGTGGAAGCTGAAGATGGAAGATCTGCTAATAGATCGAGATATTTGGGATGCTGTTGATGCGAATGTCCAAAGGCCCTCAGATCCTACTGCGGCAGCTCAATATGATGTTATGGACCGAAAAGCCAAGGGTCTAATCAGACTGTGCCTGACAGATTCTGTTCTAATCAATGTCCATGAAGAGAACTCTGCAAATAAGCTATGGACTAAGCTTGGTGAGATGTATCAAGTGAAATCTTTATTAAATCAAATTTTCTTAAGAAAGAAATTGTATTCCTTGAAGATGGAAGAGGGTGGACGAATTGCAGACCACCTGGAAGCATTCAATATGTTGGTGGCTCAATTAGTATCCGTCGGTGTCAAGATGGACGAGGAGGAGAAATGTCAGATCTTGCTTTGTTCTTTGCCTGATTCGTGGGATTCTCTTGTTATGGCTATCGGTAGTACTTCTGTTGTTTTGAAATCTGAGGACGTGGTGGGTGCCCTACTCGGTGAAGAGATGCGAAGGAAGGTATCCATCAGTTCAAAGGAAGCCCTAACTGTTCATGGAAGACCTAAGGAGAAAGGCAAGAAGAATGAGAAGCGTGACAAGTCCAAATCCAAAGGGAGATCGAAATCTCCTGGAAAGTCCAAAGTCATTTGCTGGAATTGCGGTAAACCGGGTCACATCCGTAAGGACTGCAAAGAAGAAAAGAAGAAGAAGAAAAAGAAAAGGTTCGATTCTGATTCTGAGTCCAACAAGGAAGATGGCGATGCATTTATTGCGGCTTTGGTGACTCATGCAGGTAATGATGCCTGGCTAATTGACTCGGGTGCATCTTTTCATATGACTTCCAATAGAGATTGGTTTTTTGAATATGAAGGATTTAATGGAGGTAAGGTGTACTTGGGTGATGATTCACATCTAGACATTGTTGGTCGAGGTAAAGTTAGAATCAGGTTTTCTGATGGTAGAATAAAAAGGATTAATGGTGTGCTGCATATCCCTGGATTAAAACGAAACCTGTTATCTGTGAGCAAACTGATAGATGCGGGTGTGCAGGTAGTCTTTTCTAAAGTAGGATGTAAGATGATTAAGGGTGCTATGGTAGTTGCTATAGGTGTCAGGTTTGGTACTTTGTATAAGCTTGAAGCATACACTGTTGAGTGTAATAGCACTTCTGTAAAAAGTAAATCTACAGATACTTCACTGGAAGATTTGAAGGTTTCACCTTCAGCAGATGGAAATGGTTTTTGGGTACCTAAGGGTGCTCTTTCATCTGAAGCAAAGTTACCTGCAGAGAAGACTATGTTATGGCACCAGAGACTTGGCCACATTGGAGAAAAGGGTCTAAGGACCTTGAAAAATAAAAACCTTGTTGAAGGTTTGAATGATTGTAATCTTGACTTTGATTTCTGTGAGCATTGCATTTATGGAAAACAAAACCGCGTTCAGTTTTACTCGAGTTCTCATAAAACTTGTGGTGTTTTGGATCTTATCCATTTTGATGTGTTTGGTCCAGTAGATGTCTCTTCGATTGGAAAATCCACATATTATGTTTCATTTATTGATGATTTTAGTAGAAGGACATGGGGATATTTTCTAAAGAGTAAATCTGAAGTTTTTAGTCGTTTTAAAGAATTTAAAGCAATGGTTGAGTTGCAGACTGGAAAGAAAATAAAATGTTTGAGAACTGATAATGGCGGTGAGTTTTGCTCTAATGAGTTTGATAGATTCTATAAAGACTGTGGAATTAACAGGCAGAAGACAACTCCGTATTCTCCACAGCAGAATGGAGTTGCAGAAAGAATGAACAGGACACTGATGGAGAAGGCTAGGAGTATGTTGAGTGGTGCTGGTCTCGAACAAAAGTTTTGGGCTGAAGCTATTGCCACTGCTTGCTACCTGATTAACAGGTCTCCTACATTAGCTCTTGTTGATAAAACGCCTATGGAAGCATGGTCAGGTCACAAGCCTTCATTGAGACATCTTAGAGTTTTTGGTTGCGAGGCATATGCACATGTGCCAAAGGAGAAGTGAATAAAGTTGGAGAACAAGGCTATGAAATGTATCTTCATCGGGTATAGTTATGGTGTGAAAGGATACAAGCTTTGGGACCCTGTTGCACAAAAGGTAATTCACAGTAGAAGTGTTATTTTTAGAGAAATTAAGTCTCTTTCTATTACATTGCAGCCAGAACAGACTAAAAAAGAAGATGTGATTCAACTTCCTTCTACACCTGAAAGAGTTGAATCGAGACCCCTAGATAGGCAAGAATTTGAGGAGAGCTCGTCTAGCTCTGAATCTTTAGAAGAGGAGGAAGAACCTCCAACTCAGCTTGTTCGAAGGTCTACAAGACATAGACAACCACCTGAAAGGTATTCACCTAATGATTGGAGATGTATTTTTGCTCTGAATACTAGTGTGGATGAACCGAAATCTGTAGAAGAGGCATTAGGTATGAATGATGCAGAATCCTGGAAGATTGCTATGGAGGAAGAAATGGCAGCTTTGAAAAAGAATGATACATGGGATCTTGTACCATTGCTTGAAGGACGAAAACCTGTTGGTAAATGGGTGTTCAAGAAAAAGATTGGTTCAGATGGAAGCATTGAAAAGTATAAAGCAAGGTTAGTTGCAAAAGGCTACTCTCAGGTTGAGGGTGTTGATTACGGTGAGATATTTTCTCCTGTTGCAAAAATGACGTCCATTAGATTTTTGCTTTCTATTGCTACTGCTTATGATTTAGAGGTTGAACAAATGGATGTGAAAATTGTTTTCCTTCATGGTGATTTGGAGGAAGATATTTATATGACACAGCCGGAGCACTATGTGGTGAAAGACAAAAGTAATTTGGTTTGTAAATTGAAGAAATCTTTGTATGGCCTCAAACAAAGTCCTAGGATGTGGTACCAGAAATTTGATACATATGTGTTGAGTTTGGGATTTGAACATTCTAAATCAGATCACTGTATTTATTATAAATCTGATGGTGATCATTTCTTATTCATTGCATTGTATGTTGATGATATGTTATTCATTGGTAAAGGGAAAGGTATGATTTCAGAACTGAAGTCTCAGCTCGCTGCTAAATTTGAAATGAAAGATCTTGGTGCAGCAAAGCACATTCTTGGGATGGAAATTAGAAGAGATAGGGTGAACAGAAAGCTATGGCTAGGCCAGAGTAAGTATGTGAATTCAGTGTTACAGAGGTTCAACATGCAGAATTGTAGACCATTGAGTGTTCCTTTTACAGTTGGAATGAAACTATCTATTTCAGATTGTCCTACATCCCCATTGGAGATGGAAGATATGAGAAGAGTGCCTTACCAGAGTGCAGTTGGAAGCTTGATGTATGCTATGGTCTGTACTAGACCATACATTGCCCAAGAAGTGGGAGTACTTTCTAGATATATGTCTAATCCTAGTAGAGTTCATTGGGATGCAGTCAAAAGAGTCTTCAGATATTTGAAGGGTACTTCAGAGTATTCTTTGTGTTATCATGGTAATTCAGTTGGAAACATGACTTCCCTTGATATCCATGGTTATGTGGTTTCAGATTGGGCAGGTGATATTGATAGCAGAAGATCCACCAGTGCTTATGTGTTTACTTTGTTTGGTGGTGCAATTAGTTGGATGAGTAAGCGACAGGCCGTGGTTTCTTTATCCACTACTGAAGCAGAGTATATGGCAGCTACTCATGCTTGTAAAGAGGCCATTTGGCTTAAGAGACTGTGTTTAGATATTGGAATAAAACAAGGTACAGTGACAATTTACTGTGACAGTCAGAGTGTAATTAGCCTAGCTAAGAACCCGACATTTCATGCCCGGACCAAACATATTGATGTTCAGTATCATTTTGTTAAAGATATGGTCGAAGATGGTAGGGTGAAGCTGGTTAAGGTGGAAACTTTGATGAATGTTGCAGATGCTTTAACTAAGGTTGTGAGCACAGAGAAGTTCAGATGGTGTTCAGAGTCTATGGGCCTTATGGCCCCTAGCAATTGATTCATTGTGTTGACATTCCCTTCCGCTCATGCAAGGTGTTCGAGAAGTGGGAGATTTGTTGGGAAAAATGGTGTCTCAACCTTACATTTATGCGAGGTTACTATTTATAGTAAGTTTTCATTTGAGCACGAAATGGTGCGAAACTCTCCCTGAAGCTTCTGGTTGGCTAGATAAGCATTTCGGTAAAGTTTCATCACAAGGTCATAGCTAGTTTTGAAGATATTAAAGTTTTCGTCTTGGAGGGGTGCAATAAAATATTTAAACTTAATTTTGGGGACTTTAGAGGCTCTGAAACACCCTGAAAAGTGGTCGTAACCGGCGAAGCGGGTTACAATGTGATAGAGCACTTCGCGAGATTTCCGGCGCTTCAAACGGTTCGTCAATCGGACACCCGGTTCTCAAGTTATGGCCTCCGGAAGTTTGAACTCCTGAAATAGGAAAAAAATAATTTGTATCGGATACATAAATGAGCTGTAAAAGGGAGCGACACGTGTTGATGTGTGCTTTAACATGTCATAGGGCATCTAGAAGGGAGATAAGGTTGGCTACACCTTATTGGGTGGTTTTAGCCCATGGTTTTGTAATACCATTTGACGGTTTCTTGTATTGTATCTCCTATTTATGAGGTGTGTGAGATAGAGGTTGTGTGTAAGAGTCTTATGGCTATTGAGTTGCCTCTGAATATCTGATTAGTGGTACTCCTGCGAAGAGCTTGCTCTGCAAGTATGTTGTAATCTGTTTTGATTGCTGAATAAAATATTGAGCTACTTTTGGAGTGTGGGGTTTTTCTCCCGAAAGGGTTTTCCCCACGTAAATCACTGTGTTGTGGTATGAATGCTATTATATCTATTTCTATTTTCTGTAACTGTTGTAACGATCTGAAAAAGTTTTGCATTACCCTCCTCTCAAGGTTAGTGTAGGAAGTTGTTTCCGCTACTTAACTTCCTTACAGAAAAGGGATATCTTGTAGTATGTGTAAAGGAGATCCTTAGAGGAGAAGAGATATTTGTACAAAAGACACCTATCCCCGAGAGGACAAATATAACATCTTCTAGAATAAGACAAAGAAGAGAATAAGAATGCAATACTTCCTTCTTTTGCAAGGTGAAAGTGATTCTTAATGAAGGATGATGCTCTTTTTAACCCAATTGGGAGAGTGAATTCATTATGGATGTATTTGACCAAGTGCAAAAGAGGTTGTAGTCAAGAACTTACACCTCTTGTAAGAGAGAATCCTTGAACAAACAACAACACATGCATACAAGGAATAACATCAAGTAATAAAGTTCACATCATCCACGAAATAGGAAAAAGTGGATCCTTAGATAAAAATAAGGAAAGATCATTGCCTCCCAAGGATAAGGACAATGAGAAGGACTTACACAATCTTCCAGGGAGATATTTAGACATAAACAAAATGTACTACATACTCACATGGGTTCATGCAAGCAAGACATTAGTGTATGTTAAATGCTCCTCACAAGAAGTGGGTAGGATAAGAAAGAGAATACACATCTTCTCCCATATCTAGGAAAAGAGAATTCTAAAGCAAAGATGATCAATATTTTAACACTATTACCCCATAGGAACAAGAGATAACATAGAAAAATTAGGCTATTATGTTGCTTCAAAAATATGATTGCACTTGAAATTGTACCATCATGAATGACAATGAGCCCCCAGTAAATGAGCTACCAATGTCACATAATGATGAGCAACATAATAGCCATTAATGTTATTTAAAGACATGATAGATTGAATGAGGTATTTGAATGTGACATGCTGAATGCTCAACTATAAGTGAGATCAAAAACATGTATAAAATGATAAAAATTGAAGAAGAAAAGTCACAAGAAATCTTAGAAGAGGGATGAGTGTAATTTATTAGAGCCTTATCCCTGGAGGAAAGGATTTTATGATGAATAGGAGATAAAGATTCATAAGTGGATTTAGAAATTTGAGGGGATTCATAAAGAGATTTGTTCATCACCAAGATTTCCTTATGAGGGGAATGAGAGTTGATAGAAGTAGAAGATGATTTAGTTGAAGTGAGATCATCATCACTACTAAATATAGCATTCACATTGAGAGATGGTCTTTTAGATGCTTCGGTGGGCTTAGAAAGATTATATCCAAGTCCAAATGAATATTCATGCATGTTATGTTCTAAAGGAACTCTAATTCCTTGTTCATTTGTGCCACAACCATTTCCACTATAGCCACTCTTAGCCCAAATATGGAAACCACGACCATAACGATTAGCCATTTCAGAAAGAAAAGGTGGTTTTTCATAAGACAAAGAATCAAATTCTTCAGAATTAGAGGTGTGAGGAGAAGAAGTTTGAGAAGCGGCCACAAAATTATTGCTGATAGGTTCAGGTAAGACTGATTGATCTCTAGTTTCTTCCTTCTTTTTAACTTTAAGCTCTCTAGGAGGAACCCTATACTCACCTACAAAGGTGGGATTGAAATCAAGGGATCCCCAATCGTCTTCTGCGAGAACCTTCTCAAGATCAAAAGCCTTTTCATGTGTAGATTCAAGTTGAGAAGAATCTTCTTCAGGAACTTCAGACTCATCCAAAGAATTTTGATTATCAGAGGGTGATGATTCATCCATAGGTATCTTGTTTAACGAGTCA